>NW_007727333.1:20809-23018 GCF_000696425.1 Galeopterus variegatus | reverse complement strand
TTTAGGGGTGAAGTTTTCCTTTGGCCCCTACAGGAGGAAGATCAGGAGCTCAGTTTAGGACACATAAAGCTTGAATCACCTCTAAAATCCTCCAGCCTCCCCATGGAGACTGTGGGTAGGATGCAGGCTGTAGAACCCTGGAGTTCAGGAGAGATGTGCGGGCTGAAGACAAAAATTTGGGTGTCGATACCCCGTGATGGAATTTAAGCCATGTGTGTAGGGGAGGTACCCTGTGGCATGATTGGTACAGACAGGAGGACCAAAACCTAATATGATTATACTTGGCAGTGAGTGCTGTGAGAAAGTACCAGCTGTTTTGAGAGCACTGTAACTGGAAGCCTCACCTAGTCTCTATGGGGGTGGAGATGGAGACAGGGAGGACTTCCTAGAAGAGATGACCCCAGAGCTGACACCCAAAGCCTGAGTAACTATATAACCAGGGGGGAAAAAAGGCAGGAGTGTTCCAGGCAGAGGGCACAGCCCATGCAAAGGCCTGGCAGCAAGTGAGCCTGGGGAGGGATGTGGTGAGAAGAGAATCCAGATTAGTCACCACCAAAAAATTTGCCATGAGCCAAGCCCAGGTTCAGACCGGGTGCTGCCATCCTCTGTGACCCTGCCTTTCAGAGCCTCCATTTTCCCTTTTAGATCCTGCCTCATGGAGAGGCTTAGGTAGCAGTCACCTTAGCCTGGCCCTAGCAAGCCCTCAGGAAGCATTAGCTGCAACTGCAGTTTTGTCCGTTGTGCTGTTGTTATTTGAGCTATTATCGTATTAATTATATTATTAAAGAGTCAGTGCATAAGATAAGTAGTTAAGGGTACAGACTAGGGACATTGGCTGCCTGGGTTTAACTTCAGAGTCAGTTTACTTATCTGTAAAATGGGAATAATAAATAGCATCCACCCCATAGGGCTGTTATGAGGACAAATGATCTTATATACATAAGGAGAATGCTCGGCAGGTACCGGTTTTTGTCAGTGTCAAGGATGAGTCAATGAGGCTGAGGCATGCTGAGGCATACAGGTGGGCTCCAGGCTGAGGGAACAGCAGAGCACAGACACAGAGGCTAATAGCTGCCATTTACTAAGCGTGTATCACTTAATTCTGATGAGGGCCTAGTGAGGGGAGCCAACACATGTTCCCATTTTACAGATGAGAAAGTCGCTGCCCAGAGACATCAAGTCACCATTTTGGGGTCGCGCAGATATTACAGGCAGAGTCAGGATTCAAACTAATGCCTAGCCAGCCTCCAGGGGAGAGACTACGAGTCAGACAGCCACACTGCCTGGGAGCCAGATTTAGGTCCCTTTGAGGAGCCCTGAAAAGTACTGGGCCCGCACAGGCTGAAAGCTGGAATGGAGAGCAAGCGAAAGACCTCCACAGGCGGCTTCGCTCGCAGCCTTCCTCCTAGTCTCCCTCCTCCTCCTCAGGTACCTCGGGAACATCTAGTCTCAGAAAACAGCCCCTGGCCAAAGGACTCTTTTGGTGTCCAGGATCCTCTTTAGAGACTGGAATACTGAGGCGACACTTTGGGCCCGTCCACGGAAAAAAAGATTCCGGTGACCTCTGGCGGGAGGGGCTGGGTGGCACAAGTCAGCTTTCCTAGGCCGCCAAGTCCTACTTGCAGTTTGACCGCCATCCGGGCTGCTGCAGGGACCCGGGAAATCCGGTCTAGCGTCAGTCCTGCTACAGATGCGGGCATTTTTCTCTCAGTTCCTGAGCCAAACAAAACTTGGGGCCTCCAGGTCTGTTTGTTGCCACAAGGCCTAGGGACGGGCCGCGTGCTGAATCCCTCTTTGAGCGGACAGAGCACTGCAACCGTGGCCAGGTATTGGCAGGCTTCGGGGCGAAAATTCACCCTACGACACTGGGGAGTCACCTCAGAGTTCCCGCCCGGAAGGCCTTCACCGAGGCTTCAGAGCTGTGGAGAAACACCGGGAACTTATTAAGTCCGGGGTTAGAACCTGGGGCGCCGGAAACACGCAGGGCGCGACCACAAGCGTGCGGGTCCAGTTACGCGGGCCGGGGCCAGTGCGCAGGCGCAGTGCTCATGCGGGCTCTAGGACAGCGCGGAAGACCGCTGGGCCGCAGTGCAGGATCTAACCCCGCGGCTGCCTCCTGAGTCACCGGCCCCGCCCTCAGGAGCCCGACGCAGCGGGAGGCCTGAGGGCAGCAGAACGGATCGCCGGATCGCCGGACTTGTAAGTGAGG
>NW_007727333.1:18591-20750 GCF_000696425.1 Galeopterus variegatus | reverse complement strand
CGCAGCGGGAGGCCTGAGGGCAGCAGAACGGATCGCCGGATCGCCGGACTTGTAAGTGAGGCGGTGAGCGCCCGGACTCCCCCTGTACCCCGTAATTCCAGCCCCGGCTGCCCGCAGACCCGTGATCTCAGATGAAAACCCCCAGATCTGTCCAATCCCTGTTATCCCGTCCCGGGGACCCTTTTCCACTCCCCATCTCATGATCTAAGATACAAGTCTATATATTTGAGAGGTACCCTGTAAATTTTTCCTTGCGGCATCCAGAAACGCGATCCTAGATCCTTGCTCTCAATTCCAGTGAGGACCCTATTATCCCGGGGGCTGGGGTTCACAGCCACGATCTTAGACCCACAAACCCAGCGGTGACATTGTAATCCCTCTGCTGGGAGTACCTAAACGCTCAAACTCACATTCAGGATTTCCTAAACCCCGCCTCGGGGACTTCCAGGCCGAGGATATATGATCCGCGCCCCCGACCTGCCAAGGACCCTTAAATTCAGTTCTGGGGCTCTGGATCTCACTTTGGAACGCCCAGACATGTCGGGTGCGCCTTACACCAATTTGGAGCCCACTTATGAAGAACTCCCACCAGACCTGTACACCTAACTTAATGATGCCTATGCGTGCACTCAGTCCAGGGTCTCTCAAACCTGAAGGGTACATTTTAGACCTGTGAGGGTTTCCCACCCATCCGCCCTCAGAAACCCAGATCCCCAGCCGGAGGATTGGCCTCCACTCGGAGGCCTGATTCCCCCGCGACGCCCAGCTGCTGGCAATGCGTATTTGGGGGGCAGAGGGTGGGCCCAGGGCCGAGGCATCCACCTTATTCTCTTTTCCCCCCTCGGCAGTCTTGAATCGCAGCCATGTTCCTGGTTAACTCGTTCTTGAAGGGCGGTGGCGGTGGTGGTGGCGGTGGAGGCGGGGGCCTGGGCGGGGGCCTGGGGAATGTGCTCGGAGGCCTGATCAGCGGGGCCGGGGGCGGCGGCGGAGGCGGCGGCGGCGGCGGAGGAGGAGGCGGAACGGCCATGCGCATCCTGGGCGGAGTCATTAGCGCCATCAGGTAAGGCGGGGCCTCGCGAAAGGGGCGTGGCCCAACACTGATAGAATGGAATTAACCTGGAGGCTGACCTGGGAGCGTGAATTAGGCTGGGCTAGCCTGGCCAGGGGCACCGGCCTTAAACTGGGAGAACCCTAATGAGGCTGACGTCAGTTCATGGGGCGGGGCCTGACCTGGGTGTAGTCTAGTGCGGATCAATGAGGATGTGGACCCTGAGGGGACTGACCGGGGTTTGAGGAGATGGGACTAAAGGGGGCTGGGCGCGGCCCCCATTGGCTATCCTCGAGGCCAACGTTAAAGGGGCGGAGCCAATAAATCTGGGTGACACTTCGTGGAGGCAGAGCTTGGGATATGGGCGGGACCTGCTGTCCCAGGTGGGTCAATGAGGAGGTGGGCCAAGGAGAAGCCAAGGCCTAATGAGACAAGGGAAATGGCCCAAAAGGGGCTGGGGCTGGTCTGGAACTGGCCGGATTAATGGAGAAAAATGCCCTGGTGGGGTAGGGCAGATTGGCTTTTTTTGTTTTTTTAAAGATAAAACCGGTAAGGGGATCTTAACCCTTGACTTGGTATTGTCAGCACCACGCTCTACCGAGTGAGCCAACCGGCCATCCCTATATAGGGATCCGAACCTGTGGCTTTGGTGTTATCAGCACCACACTCTCCCGAGTGAGCCCCGGGCCGGCCCTAAGGGCAGATTGTTTGTGAGGGCCTACTTAGCTCCTTCAAAGGAGCAGGAACTAATGGAGCTGGGACAAGATGGTGGGAAGACAGGCATTCAGGAAGGGGAGGCAATGGAGTAGGGTTCTGGTCAGATGAGATCTAAGGAAGATGAGGCCCTGGGAAGCTGAGGCAGAGCCTTAATGAAGTGAGCCCTCGAAGGACTGGGGTCTATTGAGTCTAGGCGAGATTTGGGGTTAATATTTGAGTGGGGCCGAAGGGATTCTAGGAATCTGCCATTGGGTGGCTGTGCTTTGGCAGTGGAGCCTACCGTTGGGGCGAGACTCCGGGTTGGGGTTGGTTTGATGGAGGGAAAGAAGGGGCAGGACAGGCGAGGACGGGGATAGATGAAGGACGGAGGGTCCAAGGAGGGCGGTAGGCTGGA
>NW_007727333.1:16361-18235 GCF_000696425.1 Galeopterus variegatus | reverse complement strand
AACCTGTGGCTTTGGTGTTATCAGCACCACACTCTCCCGAGTGAGCCCCGGGCCGGCCCTAAGGGCAGATTGTTTGTGAGGGCCTACTTAGCTCCTTCAAAGGAGCAGGAACTAATGGAGCTGGGACAAGATGGTGGGAAGACAGGCATTCAGGAAGGGGAGGCAATGGAGTAGGGTTCTGGTCAGATGAGATCTAAGGAAGATGAGGCCCTGGGAAGCTGAGGCAGAGCCTTAATGAAGTGAGCCCTCGAAGGACTGGGGTCTATTGAGTCTAGGCGAGATTTGGGGTTAATATTTGAGTGGGGCCGAAGGGATTCTAGGAATCTGCCATTGGGTGGCTGTGCTTTGGCAGTGGAGCCTACCGTTGGGGCGAGACTCCGGGTTGGGGTTGGTTTGATGGAGGGAAAGAAGGGGCAGGACAGGCGAGGACGGGGATAGATGAAGGACGGAGGGTCCAAGGAGGGCGGTAGGCTGGAGTCTGGGGGGTTGGAGCTGGCGGTTCTGCTGGCGCTGCCCGTTGGAGGCCCCGCCCCCGGTGCTAACTCCTCCTTGTCTCCTCTCAGTGAGGCAGCTGCGCAGTACAACCCGGAGCCCCCGGTAAGCCGCCCTCCACAACCAGAGACCCCTCTTCCTCCGAGGCCTTTTCCAGGCTCCATCCCTGATCCTTTCGAGAAGCTCCAACTCCCTTCCCCTCTCTTGAAATTCCTCTGCCATTAAGTCCACCTCTTGTCCTGTCCCCAAACTGAGCCATGTGTCTTAGCCATGCCACACATAGTCACTCCCCAGTTGCTAACCATCGCTCATTCCTTTGATCATCAGGCGCCCAGCCCACTCTGACTTTCCCACCTAGGGCGCTTGGGTGTAGGGAGCTGTCCCAGCCAGGACACCCCTCTTACCTGCTCTGAGATCTCCTCTTTCTGCAGCCCCCACGCACCCATTATTCCAACATTGAGGCCAATGAGAGTGAGGAAGTCCGGCAGTTCCGGAGACTGTTTGCCCAGCTAGCTGGAGATGTAAGTAACCCGGGCCCTGCTCCTGTACTGACCTTTCCATGCTTTCCCTTGGGCTGCCCTTGTACACACACTTGGCAATCCCAAAGTTCCCATTCTCCTTCGAGACATTCCCAGACCCTTTTCAGTCACCCCTGACCTACCCCTAACTTCCGCCCACAGGACATGGAGGTCAGCGCCACAGAACTCATGAACATTCTCAACAAAGTTGTGACCCGACGTGAGTGACTGGAGTCAAGACATAGAGCAGGTTTAGAGACATAGGGGCTAGGATGGTTGTGACATCTGGCCTCTGACCTTCAACCTGTCCCCCACAGACCCTGATCTGAAGACCGATGGTTTTGGCATTGACACATGTCGCAGTATGGTGGCCGTGATGGATGTATCCTTGGGGGCAGTCTGGGGTAGTCCCTGGGTGAAGAGGGAGTTTTCTGAAATGTTTGGTACAGCTAGGTTGTAGCTTTTATCCCCACACACATGGACTTGCATGCATCAGAAGTAATCCCACGTATAGATATATGGCAATAAATAATAACCTCATCAGCTGTCACAGCTAGCACTTTACTGACGTTATACTGACTGAACTTCCTCAGCCACCATGTTGGACAGGCATAATTATTAGATTCCATTTTATAGGTGAAGAAACAGGCTCAGAGAGAAGCAGTCATTTGTTTGAAGTTATAAACAAAGAGTAAGTGGCAGGATAGGAATTTGTTTTTGTTCTTTTTTTTCTTTGGCAGCTGGCCAGTGCAGGGATCCAAACCCTTGACCTTGGTGTTATAACACAGTGCTCTAACCAACTGAGCTAACCAGCCAGCCCACAGGATAGGAATTTGGGCTCAGGTCTTTTGGGCTAGAGAATCC
>NW_007727333.1:0-15581 GCF_000696425.1 Galeopterus variegatus | reverse complement strand
TGCACAGGGACACACGTTTGCACACAGGCCAGTCATTAACCAATCTCACATACTTACACACTCAGCACATAGGGCAATAGACACACACATATGTACATAGCATGTGATCACATGCACTGCACAGAGTGAATCACTTGCAGCTCAAACCCTTAGCCAGGTTACTGAGCTTCTTTATGCCTCAATTTTTCCATCTATAAAATGGGGGGAGTGATAATGGTGATACTGAATTGGAGCTACATGTAAAAGGTTTAGCAGAGTGCATAGCACATAGTAAGTGGTCTGTACACATTAGCTGTTACTATGATCTTAGGTAGATTTTTCAGCTTTGAATCTTTGTCCTCTGGGAATAATCCTGATAAGGCTGGCGTCCTAAGGATTTAGTCAGAAGAGTGATGTTGCTAAGGAGCTTAGCAGTGTCTAGTGTGTACTAGATAACTTGACAAGTCTTAGCCATCATTGTTATTTATTGAGACTTTATTAAGTGCCAGGCCCTGAGCTAAGGGCTTTATACCAAAAGCTCATTCTGTTTTTATCACAGACCCAGCAGGTGCTTACCATCACCTTACTTCCTTAAAGACACTTGTTTTTTACATGCCCTAATATTTATTTATTTATTTATTTTTGGTGGCCGGCTGGTACAGGGATCTAACCCTGGACCTTGGTGTTATCAGCCCCATGCTCTAACCAAATGAGCTAACTGGCCAGCCTTGTCCTAACATGTATGAAATTGGGTTTACTATCCAGAATTTTATAAATGAGAAATTAGCAGCTCTTTCTGGTAAAGAATTAGTGGTTTGGAGAAATTCAATATAATTCTCCATGGTGATGTTTAGAGAGTTCTTATTTAGAAATACAAACTGAAATATGTATGGATAAAACAAAAAATAACATACCCCAGGTGACATGACTAGGGTTGGACAGGAGCCTGCTTGCTGTATCATTGCATACACACGGTACATACAGTACACACATCTGGGTACAGCTGTCACACTTTACTTAACACCCTCCCACCAGAGTGATACCACAGGCAAGCTGGGCTTTGAGGAATTCAAGTACCTGTGGAACAACATCAAAAAGTGGCAGGTGTGTAGCAACCTCTGAACCTCCTAGCACCCAGACCCCCAGCCATGGAGATTCTGTGCCCCATGATGCTCAGTTGGACACTGACCTCTCTGTGCCCACAGGCCATATACAAACAATTTGATGTTGACCGCTCAGGGACCATTTGCAGCAGTGAGCTCCCGGGCTCCTTTGAGGCAGCAGGTATGGCCAGCAGGGACAGGGTGGGGCTAGGAGTGGGATTGATGAAGCCCCCCACTGAGCTGCTCTGAGCCTGAAACCTTGGGAGGGGAGAGGGTTGGACCATGTGGCCACCACACCTGAAGGACTAAACAATTCTCAGGGTTCCACCTGAATGAGCATCTCTACAACATGATCATCCGACGCTACTCAGATGAGGGAGGGAACATGGATTTTGACAACTTCATCAGCTGCTTGGTCAGGCTGGATGCCATGTTCCGTGAGTGACACACCCCAGATGTCCTCCTGGGTGGGGATTTATTCAACCTCCATTGGCCAAGGTCTCCTCTAAGTCTGACCTTGAGGTGGACAATGCTAGGGGCACAGCAGTGACCGGAACAGCCCCAGTTCCTGCCCTCACAGAGCTCATAGTCCAGTAGAAGAGAGACAAGTCACCCGACAGTGACAGCTCAGACTAGTTACAGCCTAGATAGGGGAAGCCTAGTCCAAGTGATCGGGGCTGCAAGGGGAAAGCTCAGGGCAGTGGTGGGGTTGTGATGGGGAAAGCATAGGCAGAGTGTGTTCAGACTGTGGTTGGGGAAGCCCAGAGGGCTACTCAAACCTAGGAGACACCTGATGCAACCTAAGAGGACAGAGAGGGCTCCCTGGAGGAGGGCACATGTGAGTTGAGACCTGAGAAATGAGGAGGAGTGAACCTAGTAAGAGGGTAGGAAATTGTGTTGCAGGCTGAGAGAGTAGCCTGTGCAGAGGCCTAGAAGGGAAAGAGGACATGATGCTTTTGGTGATTTTTCTTGGACTCTTAGTTGAAATAGTACTAAAAGGCAGTGAGATGGGGAGGCACAAGGCTGGGAGGGGTCAGTAGGGACTGATCATGGGGGCGTTTATGAGCGTTAATGTACTGAATCTTTAAGACATCCCCGAGTAGGAATTACTGTCCCCATTTTATGGAGGAGGAACCCAGGGTTTCAAGGAGGCAAAATTGCTTGCTCACAACCACTCAGCCAGAAGTTGTAAGGTCAAGATTTGAACTTGGATCTGTCTGAAATCGGAGCTGAGGTGAGTGAGAGGAGGCAGGAGCAGTGGGCATGGTCAAGCTGTACAGGGCTATGAGTGTCATGTTCAGGAGTGCTCAGACTCTACCAGGGGCACTGGAGAGCCATGGCAGTTTCTAGGCAGAGAAGGGACAGGGTAAGGTTTGTCTTCAGGAAGATCTCTTGGCTTCCCGAGAGCCCAGGTAGGACAGTGCATTAAGAGCCTGATAGAGGAAAAGAGGCAGATATATGAGATGTCAGGGAAGGGTGTGGACAACAGGGCAGATGATGTTGAAAGTCACATATGAGAAGGTCCAAGAAATGGCCATTGGATCTGCTGGCAAGAAGGCCAGTAGTAAATGCGGTTAGTGCAGTGTCCAGGACATCCTGTGTGTGGATGCCTGAGGGTGGTAACCGAGTGGTAAGTGAGAGAGGAACAGAGACAGTAGATACCCCTTTGCCTAGGTTTGGCTGTGGGTGGGACACATGGAGTTGAGTTTCAAGGAAGAAGTGGGGACCACCCCAGACTCCAGGGGAAGTAGAGCCTGCAGAACCTCCTTCCAGTAACCCGTTTAGGTTGGAACTGGAGAGAATGGAGCATAGATGTCTGGGAGGCTGGGGTTGGGGTTGTGGGGAGGACAGGTCAGAATGTGGAGGCCATGACTGAGGTGGTAACAGCTTGGGTTCCAATCCCATTTCTCCTCTTTCTTGCTTTGTGACCTGGGGCAGCCACTTCTCATTTCACTTCTCTATGCCTCATTTTAAAATGACACTTATCTCACAGAATTGGATTAAATGAGTTAATACATGGAAATCATTTTACACAAATAGTAAATACTCAAATGAAGTGTTAGCTAGCTATTATAATCATCATTCCATATATTAGTATAATATTATTATCCTAAAAGCTATGCCCCCCCCCCAACCCCCAACCTTCCTTTCTCTTCCAGGTGCCTTCAAATCTCTTGACAAAGATGGCACAGGACAAATCCAGGTGAACATCCAGGAGGTAAGAACCCGTATCCTGGGGTGTGACGCCACCCCTCAGCCCTGTGTACCAGCTGAGCTTTGGCCTCCTCCCCCGTTTTCCCAACAACCCCTGGGTAAGGGCAGAGAAGGGGGTCTGCTATTCTGGGGTTCTCTGCTCCTCATTCTCTCTCTGCCTTTCTCTCTCCAGTGGCTGCAGCTGACTATGTATTCCTGAATGAGAACCCCAGACCTGCCCCCTCACTGCCTTGCTATAGGAGCCATTTTGGATCCTTCACTCTCTCCCAGGGCTGATCCTGTCTGCAGTCACGTCTTCATGGGTCCTGCTGACCCACAGTCCTTTCGTTCTCCCAGTCCTTGGCACCCAGCTTTTCAGTCAGTAGCCAGGGCCCAGGATGCCCTAACACTCCATGCCCTGAGTTACTCCTGTCTCTAAGACACTCTAGCGTGCTCTGCCCAAGGGTCACCCCATCCCTCTTGCACCCACCAGCTCCATAACCTCTCTCCTGTACCTGTGCCAAGCCCAACATTTGTGTGGCTTCCATGCCCCAAGGGTCGTCTCGCAGTTCGTGAGATCGCTCCAGTCCCTGCACACCCTGGCACACCCATTCACAGTTACCTCCCAGGCAGCCAAACTCTAGGCCTCTTGAGGCCCACAGTGCCTTTGTATTCTACTTCCAGCCTGCCAGGCCCAGGAGGAAATAAATGCTCCCCAGTTGCTGCTCTCTATGGGATCTGCCTCCTGTTCTGAGAGTTGAGGGCTGACTCGGGTTCTGGGGAAGTGGGGTGGGGGGGTGTTATTTGTCTCCATGTCTATTCCCAGGGCTGGATCTACATATCTTCTAGTCTTCTTCTTGTCTGCATCTCTTTTCTCATATTGGATTCCAATTGAGCTCTTCCTGAGATCTCTCACCCAGAAACCTGGGCAATCTCCACTTCAGCTTCCAGAGCCCAGGCTGGTGAGAATTCTCAATGCCATCTCTGGTTCTGTCCCCCAAGGTCATGTTTGCCCCTCTTTCAGCTTCAGTCCTTGAGTCAGTCTCTGTCCTCACTTGTCTCTCCCTCTGTTGTGTGATGGACCATGCTCAGTGCCCTCCTTCTCACCCTGGGGTCTCAGTAGGGGGAGGCTTGCTGTCCCAAGATACAGAGCCCCTGTCCCACTGGAGGACACCACCCCAAGTCCCCAGGCTCCAAGTGGCAGCCGAGGGGTGCTGTTTGGGGTCCTCAGGGGAGGTCTATGAGGCGGCAACATCCTGGGGGTAACCCTGGTCTAGCATGGACCAAGTGCTGGGGCAATGGGCTGTCCACGGGGCAGAATCCCTGGCTGGGGTTAGGATGGGCACATGCACAAACAGGCCAACACATTTATTGATGCTTGTCCAAGTACCCTAGGTCCTCCAAGCTTCTTGGTCTCACTTCTTGTGGGGGAAGGAGGCCCAGCCAAGGCAGTACAAACTGTAGACAGTACCTAGGAAGGACACATGATGAGACCCTAATCCCCTCCCTGAACCTCATCTGGGGCTTTTAAGCCCTTCTGCGGGCTCCCCAATTACCAGTCTGGATCCCAGCTCCAGGTCAGGCTCCAGTTCCCTTCCCAAACTGGACTCCAGGTGAGGAACCCCCTGACGTTGATCCAGACCAGGCTGGGAGCTTTCTCCTTAACTCCTGCCTGGGCCCCAGGCCCATCACTAGTCCAGCTCCTCTCCTGGGACAGAAGACCAAGCCCTCCCTATACTCCGGCCCCAACTCCAGACGCCTCCAGTCCCAACTCCAGTCCCAACTCCAGTCCCATCCCCACACCTGGCCAGCTTAGGACTCAACCCCGCCCCTAAACGCCAATCCGTTAGCCAGACGCTAGTCGATCCTATCCCCAAACCCCAGCCGGGGAAGCCGGCCCCCTCGAGCCGCGCCTCCTCCCCCTGCAGCTGTGGCTGGCTCGGCCCTGCACTCACCTCCTAGGCACAGCGCCATAGTCAGTCTGTACAGGACGTTGTCGGTTGCCCCGCCCTTCAAGTGCACTGGGAGGTCATTGTCCGCCTGGGTGTGGGGTATCCGGTAAGAAAGGGGTGCCGGCTGCTCCACAGCCTGTCTCCTGCATCCCGCGCCTGCCCGGGGCTCGGCTCCAGACCCAGCCTGCGGCCCGCCCGGGGCCCTGCCCTCGCTCCTGCCCTCGCTCCGCCTACCTGGAAGAGTTTCTGTTTCTCCGCCACTCGGTTCTCGAAGCGGTTCCGGGCGGTTGAGCTGAAGGAGCGAATCAGCGCCTGGGAGACCTGCCGGAGAAGGAGGCGGATGGGGTTGGGGCGCCCCCTGGGGAGCGTAGCAAAGACAGTATTCGAACTGGCAGCGGGGGCGGGGAGCAGGCTCCTGTCAAAAAAGACCCAGAAGGGGACCCGCGCCGAGAGGGTCTGGCTTAGAGGTTATCCGGCTGTCTCGAGGGTCCTGAAAGGGGAGAGGACCCAGAAGGGAGACTCGTGTTCTGCGGGTCCAAGTCCTGAGGTTTTTGTTTTGTTTGCGGCGGGGGTGCTCCAGGATTAATGGGAGGAAACTAGGTCCCAGAAACGTTAGGACTGGATGGGAGGTCCCTAGGGAGTTGCCAGAGTGCCTAAGAAGTCCCGGGTAGGGGTGTTAAACTCCCTGTACCTAGGCCCCCAAATTTTAAGGGAGCCCTGGATGAAGGGAAGAGGTTAAAACCCGGGACTTTGGGCCATGTTAGGGGTCCCCGGCTGCCTCGGAAACTTGGGTTGGGGGGAGAGGTCCCAGGCTGTTAAGGAGGGATGTTTAGGCAGTCGCGTATTAAGGCGAGGGCTTCGGGTTAGGGGCCCTCACCCGCAGGACCCTCATTCTGCGTCCTCCTCTTCGGCCGGAGTCACCTCCCCTCTCCGCCCAAGGACAAACAGTGCCCTCCCCTCCGGGGGAATCCCAGGCCACACCCGCCGCGCGCGGCACGACAGCTAGGGGACGTGGCCCGGGCTGGGGCTGGGTTGGGAGCTGGGTGGACGCGAACGGATTTGTCCAATAGGCGTGCGGAGAAGACGTTCCCACCCAGTCCCGGTACCCCGTGGTAGGATCGTCCATCTGTTTCTCATCTCAGAATTTCTGCTGGTGCAAGCCGAGAAGGAAGCGGTACCAGGGGATTCCTTTTTGGATTGTTTCTGGGGAGATGTCCGCCTGGAGCAAATGCAATTCCTTCCCGATCTCTCTGGAGAGCGAATGAAGAAATAGATGAACTAGGGTTCGAACTCTTTGTTCTAGCTACATAGTGAGTGATTGCACCTCCGGGCCTTAGTTTCTCTATCTGTAACGTTAGGGCTAAGTCAGGATATTCCTCAGAGGTTTGTGAGCATGAAGTGAGCTCGTATGGGAGCATAACTGAGCTAACACAGTAGTTGCACATTAAAAACAAGAGCCATTATTCTTACTTTTTTTTTTTTTTTTTTGAGCGGTAAGGTTCGTATATTAAATATTTTTATATTTAGTTAATTTTCGTTCTATCAAGGAAAGTTTCAAACATAGACAAAAGTAAAGAGAAAGGTATAATGAATCCCCATCCTTGGGCCTATCACCCACTTCAACGATTACCACCATTATATATTTTTCATTTATCTCCTCCACTCTTTTTTTAAAAATTGATATATTTTAAAGCCAATCCCAACAACATATCCCATACTTAAATATGCATCTCTAACAGATAAGAACTTAAAAAGGAAAAACCCAACGATTCACAACTTATGGATTGCATCTTGGATCAGCAAAACACATTTACATTTTTTTCTTTTGATTATTGAGACAATTGGTGAATTTTTAATAAGGCCTGTGGATTAGACATTGTATCAATATTAATGCCCTGATTTTTATAATTGTACTGTGGTTTTGTAAGAGAGTGTCCTTATTTTTAGGAAATATATGCTGAAGTATTTGGGGGTAAAAGGGTATCATATCTATAACTTACCCTATGATGGTTAAGAAATAAATTATGGATCTTTATTTATTGCTGTCTAATTCTGGCTGATTCTAATGTGCAGCCAGAGTGGAGCACAGTTGCCCTAATGGTTTTAGCCACCAGTGATGATCCTGGCCCACTCTAAAAGGTTTTAACAATCTCTTTTAAAGAGGGTTTTTATAACTTAATTAAATTCTCAACATTTTCACACTATGCTTGTCAATTTTTAAAAATTTTTAAAAATTTTATAAAGAAACAAAATTTGTTGCTTACAGTTTCAGAGGCTGGAAGTCCAAAGTCCAGGGAACACATCTAGTGAAGGCTTTCTTTGGTGGTGACTTTAGTGATAGAAGATTAGATTAGATTTTTCCATTTAAGAACAACGGTGGGCTGACTTAACAGATGACTCCTCAATACTTAAATAAGGGACTGGCAGGTTAGCTCAGTATTTAAGCAGTATTTAAATTTTTTTGTGTGTGCTGGCCAGTTGGGGGATCCAAACCCTTGATCTTGGTGTTACAACACTGTGCTCTAACCAAATGAGCTAACCAGCCAGCCCCCTTAAATAAGTTTTATTCACCTAAAATTATATACTTGTAAATGGGGTGAATCTTATATTCCATTCATTGTTCCCATAGTGCACTTAGTAAGATTTCATCTAAAAGTCTTAGTCACTAACTGAATTCCACTTTTTTTTTTTTGGTGGCTGGCGGGTATGGGGATCCAAACCCGTGACCTTGGTGCTATTAGGCTGCCCTCTAACCAACTGAGCTAACAGGACAGCCTGTATTCCACATTTTAAATTGGAATTATAAGATTGACTGTTATTTGAATAGGTCAGTTTACCTTAAATATTATAAATTCTTCAAACATTAAATTCACAGATTTCCTAACGCAAAAAAAGTTAACACCGTGGTTGTGATTGTTTTAATATTTTTTGCTTAATTTCATTATTTAATACTAATATACTTAATTTTTATTAATCCATTCAAAAATTTCCCAGAGTTACACATCGTTACCCACTTTGTAAAATGCTCAACCTCACAACATCAATTGTCATAAGGAAAGTTCAAATTAAAACCACAATGAGACACTACTATACACCTACTGGGTGGCTAAAATTAAAAGACTGGTTATACTAAATGTGGGTAAGGATGCACGACAAGTGTGACACACACGTTGCTGGTGAGAATGCAAAATGGTACAAGTACTCTAGCCGTCTGGGTCCAATCAAGAGATAGAAACCACCCAGTAGTATTCCGCTGCAACAGCCATGGCCTCAACAAGGGACACAGGTGACCAAGAATGTGAGAAGCCGAGGCACAGCTGCTGCGGGGCGCCCCACCAAGCATACAGAGTTCAGAGGGACAAGATCTGAGAGGCGTTTGGCTTTGCCCCCTACGAGCACCGCACCGACTGCACCGCGGAGCTGCTCAAGGTCTCTGGGGACAAATGGACCCTCAAGTTCATCAAGGAAAGGGCGGAGCGAGAGGAGCTGAGCAATGTCCTGGCTGCCATGCGGAAAGCGGCTGCCAAGGACTCTCCCCTCTGTGCAGAATAAAATCTTTTCAGAAAGAAAACCCACCCAATAGGTTAAACGGTGAAGTTTAATATAGGGAATTATAGCCCATGATAAAAGAGTAACTAGAAGATATAAGGAAACTATAGTATTTGGGGGTTGCAGGAGGGTACCCAAAAGGAAGGAGAGATTTGGAAGAGGTTTAGACCATGTTGGGGAAGGTGTCGTTTGGCCACCAGCTAGGAGAGACGTTTGCTAGTTTAGGCTGGAGCTGGTCTGGAGTTGTGGGCAAAAAACAGGCAGTCCTCCAGAGTGCAGCAGGGGAGTCTGCAATGGGCAACCCATGGGGTGTTTCTTAATCTGTCTGGTGTTGCTTATAACAGAATACCACAGACTGGGGCAATTTATAGAGGAAAAAATTATTTCTCACTGTCTGGAGCCATTCCCACCCACTTCTTACCCTTGATTCCCAGAACCATAAACTCTCACAGTGGGGGGAGGGGGGGGCGGGAACAGCACCACAGGGTGGTCTCTAATCCAAAGCATACCCTGTATCCTATAAGACAGAATCTTCTCTTTTGGGGGTATTGTTTCCCAGTTGGGTTGGCACTGTAACTGACTTGTGAAAGCTCATTCTACCTTTCGGTTAGTCCAGTCGCTTCCAGCTGATGATACGGTGAGGTCAGTTGGTTCCATGGGCACAGGCCATCGCTGCCCTTCCTTCTCTTTGCAATGAGTTTCTTGATCTGGCACAATGCTGTGTTGAATGCTGTGATGGTGGATCAGCATTCTCTGAGTCCACAGATGGAAGTGATAGCAAAATCATTAAAGGCAGGGAAGCAAGTTCATATCCAGAATATCTATCTATTCCAGTGAGGACAAATCTTTGCCCTCTTCATGATGGAAGAGGTGCAAAGGAATCAACTTGCCCCCAGGTAGCAGGCTGATCCCCCGGGGAATGGTGCCATTTTGGGGCTCACCGTTGGTCTCTGCTGTTGGCAGATTAGGCACTCAGCAGTAACAGTAGCGAGGTCAGCCTTGGTAAGGGGAAACCCACGTTGTAGAGCCCATGCATAGCCTCCGTCCCTGCCACCATCGCCACTTTGTTTATAACTCTTTGAGCAAGCATTAAGCTAGCTGGGGAAAGAGGCTGACTGACATCCTCACAAGTATTTTGCCTACCTGATTATTAAGAATCTTCTCTGCAATGGATGCCCTGTTGCGAGCATTCTCAAGGGACACAAATATCTTCACAGGCTGTGCAGATTCTAAGAGGTCCATCCACATACTTCTTTCCCAAACTTCCTTGTCATGAATCTTTCTGTCTTGTTTCTTCCAAGTCCTTAAGCATCCACCCAAAGATTTAGCAACTACCCATAAATTAGTATAGATCCATACTTCTGGCCACCTCTCACTCCAGACGGTGGACAACAAAACTGCACTGCTTGAAGTTCTGACCATTGTCCTTCAGGTTCATCCCTGGGTGATGCTGTAATGTTGCTGCTGTCCACTTTTGAGTGGCACCAGCGTATTAGGCAGATTATCTGTAAGCCAGGCTCAAGTTTGTTCCTCCTCGGTTAGTTGGTCATAAGGAACATACCAGGGACAATGGGCTTGAATTCAGGGATGGGAGACAATGCAATAGCGGTTAGTGTTGAAGGACTATGACCTAGTTAATGGTAGAGCAGCTTGTACTGCGGCCTGAACTCACTCCATTGCCTTCCCTTGCTCTGGTACCTACTCAAAGTAGGCAGCCTTCTGGGTAACTCTGTAGATGGATCAAAGTTGCACACACAAACATTGCCTCACAAATCCAAAAAACCTGCCCAGTGTTGTACTTTTTTCTTTGAGATAGGCAGTGCAAATTGCAGTAATTTGTCTCTCACCTTAGAAGGGTTATCTTTGTATGCTCTTGACCACCGAACCCTGTGGGAGACCAGAAGATGCCACCCTGGAATATGCCTCTTCTGCATGAGGATTATTGGTCTGAAGGCAATTAAGGAGAGACAGATGCAGGAAAACTTTCTGCCTTCCCTCTCTTTGCCTAAAAGCAAGATATAGATTTACAGAGACAAAAAATATCACATGGTACTCCTCTCCAACCCCCATTCTGCCAGGGAGAACAAAAGTTAATCACTGAAGACAACTTTATTATTATTATTATTATTATTATTGGCAGCTGGCCAGTACAGTGATAGAACCCTGGACCTTGGTGTTAGCAGCACCACGCTCCAACCAACTGAGCTAACCAGTCAGCCCCTGAAGACAACTTTAAACCCTTATCAGCCTGGAGATGGTACCAGAGGAATCTACATTAACATCCTTTGTCACCTAGCCTTTCTCTGCCATTTATTTGTCTTCCCACAAGTTGTGACCCCTTTTCCATTGTCTTGTTACTTCTCAAAAACTTTACTGCTATTTGTTGAAGATGCTATATAAGCTGGAATTCAGAACTACCTATTTGAGAACTACTTGTTCTCTGGGTGTCGCATACGTATATACGAAATATGCAGGTTAATAAACTGTTTTTCTCTTGTTAATCTATCTTTTGTTACAGGGGTCCATTCCAACTAAGAACTTACAAGGGTCAAAGAAAAAAATCACTTTTCTTTAACTACAACCCTCAAGACTTCACTGAGGTGGGGAGTCCCAGAATTTTGATGGTGTTTTCCTCCCATCCTCTCATTTGTATATGCCTTAGTAAAGCATTCAAAGTACTGCTACCTTGTGATCATCAGGACCAATCAGCACAATCTCATTCTTACAGCTGACTGTCTGGTGGTCTGTCAACATCATAACGATCTTGGCAGACAATATTATGGCAAAGACAAGAGAATTGACATAGCCTGGAGGTAGCACTAAGAAGGTATACTGTTGGGCCTGCCTGTTAAAAATAAACTGCTTCTGGTCGTCCTTGAAAATTGCTATGGAGAAAAAGGCATTAGCCTGGTTAATAGCTGCATATCAAGTACCAGAGTCTGTTGATTTGCTTCAGCAAAGATATTAGATCTGGGACAGCAGCTGCAAAATTGGAGTAATCACCTGATTAATTTAATGATAGCTCATAGTTATTCTCCAAGATATTATTTTTTTGATGCATTTTAAAGTAAATTGCAGATATCAGTATACTTCCATAAAATACTTTATTGACTAGACTGCATCATTAATTAGACTGCCTGGATATTTGAAGGTATGGAAATAAGTGTTATGATATACAGGTGGGAGGAGTGTAAATTAGAACCAACCTTTCTAACAGATAATTGGCCAATTTTTCAAATATCTACCAAATATAAAGATAATAAACACTGGGCCTGCATTCCTACAGGGCAGCAATCAGCTGTAGCTGCAGAGTAACTGCCTTTTAAATGGGGAGTGGCAGAATACGAAACTGGCTCCAATTCCCCACCCCTCCCTGGGTCTGTGCCCTTTTGCAATATGATTTTGCAGCTCATTCCAATTCTGTACCCCTTGAATCTGGGTTTGGCCGTATGATTGGCTTTGTTCAGAAGCAATAGGACATTAGCCATTGTGACACTAATGGTTTGGAAACTGCTTATGCACTGGGACTTGCCATCTCTTGCTACTCTTGGGAACCCTGCGACTCCCACCACGTGAACAAGCTCAGTCTAGCCTCCTGGATAGCAAGAGGCACCAGGCCTAGCTCTTTCTATTGCTGCAGCTGAGATCAAGCCAACCACTAGATATGAGTGAGGGCCTAGACCACCCAACCCCAGCTAGTCAGATTAGAAGAATTGCCCAGCCAATGCACAGAATCATGAGAAATATTAGATGCTTATTATTTTAAGCCACTAAGTTTTGGGTGGTTTGTTATACAGAAAAAGCTAATTGAGGCCAGCCCATGGCTAACTCGGTAGAGTGCGGTGCTGATAACACCAAGGCCACGGGTTCGGATCCTATATAGGGATGGCCGGTTTGCTCACTGGCTGAGCGTGGTGCTGACCCCCAAGCCAAGGGTTGAGATCCCCTTACCGGTCATCTTTTTTTAAAAGAAAAAAGAAAAAGCGAATTGACATAAGGACATGCATTTCCACTTCACCAAAGTTCCTACCAACTCCTATTATATGAATTTCACTCATTCATATTCCTTGCCTGGTGCTTGGAAGCATTTGTAAGCATGGTAACCGATTGCAATGTAAGCACTGCTCCCGATACCCTCTCCTCCATTCCTAATTCCTGAGGGGAAATCCTGTATCTCTCACTTCCATTCACTCTCCTCTTCCCCAGCACCTTCACCCTGGTCCCAGCCACCATGTCTTCTGCCTTCTGGCTCATTGCACTGCGTGGATCTCTTCTGGTGTCCCTGCATAGATCTATAGTCATTATCTAGTTAATCACTCTGTCCCAAAGGGTAATAAAATCTCTTATCTCAACAAGAGGGCCAGGATTACAACCTAGACAAGGTCCTTAGATTAAGCCCCAAGATGCCAGGAAATCTGGAACAATATCTCTATGTCAAAAGCAAGGAAGCTCCAAATCTTGGAGGTATCTCTAGGTCTAAAAGCCCAGACGCAGGCACCTGTTTGGCTCATGGTGAGATTTTATTTACATACAAAAGGGCTGGAGTAAGAAGGAGACCCTTTTAGGATGGAGGGGGGACAGCTGCCCCCCTTCTCCTTTTCTAAGCAGAGAAAAAGTATCTTTCCTTGTCCCTTCCCTATGAGGAGTCCGCTACTCCATAGGACAATTGACCTGGCTCTCATCACATCGCCCTAAAAGTGAGGACTGGGGCAAAGAGGAGCTGATATATTTATTACTTACTGTGAAGTATTTAATAAGAAATCAGTCTCTGATCCATAACATCACATTCAAGATGAAATTAATAAAGATGAATACAAAAATCTATGTGATTTAATCATGTTCCACATTGCTTCTTTCTGTCCTGTAACCAAGAAGTTCTGCTGATTTATAATTTCTGTTCCCCTATGACTTTGGCTTGCAGTGATCTCTTTAGTGACACTTATGGCCTGATCTTTTTTTTTTCTTCCTTCTTGTCTTTTTTACTGACCGGTAACGGGATCGCAACCCTCGGTGTTGTGCCCGCACCACGCTCAGCTAGTGAGCGGGAACCGGTCTCCACATGGGATCCGAACCCTTGGCGGGAGTGCCGCCGCGCTCCCAAGCGGCGCACTCTCCAGTGCGCCACTGGGCGGCCCTGGCCCGATCTTTAAATTTCAGATTAGAATAGCTCACTGACCCACTTATTTTTATAGTTTTGGTTCAAAATGCAGAGGGAGAGAGACTGATTGGTTCTGATTATCTTTCTGTGCTAGGCCATGTTATTGGTCTCTGGCAGCCCAAGTCCAGTCAGCATTGACTGAGGATGTCGCCTGATTAGACACTACTGCTAGGCAGCAGGAATGACAGGAGAGGAGGGTGCAGGGAGAGAGCAATGATTGGCCCTGAAGGGGCGCACGGACGAAGGAATCACGCGAGACCCGGGCTAACAGTTCGCCAGAGAAGTTCCGCTTTATTCAAGGACTGCGCGTACATTTATAGGGTGCTGTGCTCCGGGGCGGGAGGGAGAGTGGACGGGGCGGTAGCTGATTGGACAGAGCTGGGCAGGAGGTGAGCCTTGACCTGTGACTGGCTGAGGTTTGGTGCGGGTGGGCTTGGGTGTTGGCGCCGGCGGGCTTGTTTACTGCGGAGAAGAACCAGGAAGGGCGCCATATTGCCAGGGTGTGTCCCTGTTCAGGCGCCCATGGGGTCCCTACATTCCTTCCTTTTTCCTCTATTGTGGGGAGTGGGTCACTGTGATCTTCGAGCTACTTCCTGCTGGACGGGGACGTAGTAGGGGAAGAGGAATTGGGGGAAGATTGGGGATTTTGTAACAGGACCCAAAAGAGGGTAGAGAATAAGATAATTTTGAATGGGGAGAACTCTAGAAAGGTTCCCTGAAGCCACAGGTCGGTGATTTGTTGAGTCCAGTGTGTAGGAGGCTGTAGGGGAGAGCATCCAGGCATCTGTGGCCAAAGCTTCCAGGAACAAGGACCATCATTGAGGCAGGTCCATTTTAACAGCGGGTTAGCTGTTCTGGTGAAGAGCGGGCAAGATCCTCGGTGGCCAGGAGCTGGTAGTTCCTAAGTAAAAGCTGGTTAAAAGTTTGGTTAGAAATTCTTCCGAGTTGAGTTTGAATGAATTTTATAATGCAGGGCAGAAAAAGACAGGCTATGAATATAATAGCGAGGGGTCCTAATACTGGCCATACCCAGGTGAGAAGTGAGCCTTGGAAAAAGAGGAGAAAGGATCAGGGCGGTTGGCTATGAGGTCTGAGGCTAAGTTGGTGAGTTTGGCAATATCAGTTTCTACTAGTCCGGATTCATTGATATAATAGCAACATTCTTCCCGGAGGAAGATACAAGTGCCGCCCTTGTCTGCCGTGAGGAGGTCTAATGCACGGCGGTTTTGTAGGGTGTAAGGTAACTTTAGCTAGGGAGGTGATTTGTCTTTGTAAGGCAGATAGAGATTCAGCTGTGGAGGTGAGGGCCTTTTGTGGTTTGTTATTAACATCTTGTACCGCCCATAAAGTATGTCCTAAGGCCCCGCATTAAGTATGTCCTAAGGCCCCGCCCGACAGGCCGGTTGCAACAATTGATGTCGTTAAGGACATTCCCACTAAGACTGGGAGAAAGACAGCTCGATGCTGTCTTGGGGGTGGATGGAAAAGGTGGAAAAGCTCTGCGTGGGAATATAAAGTTAGTTGGGGAACGACCGTGACTAGGTAGCAAGGGACAGAGGTATTAGGAAAGATAAACGTGGAAAGGTTTCCATTGCACCAAAAAAAGGTGCCTGGTGGGGACGTTGTGTGGCTTGTGATGGTGGACCT
>NW_007727332.1:433047-433433 GCF_000696425.1 Galeopterus variegatus | reverse complement strand
AAGTGAATCTATAAAGGAATAATTCATCTGAGTTTGTTGAGTGATAGAAGAAATAAAAAGATTGGTTCATTCATATAAAATGTATCTCTCTTCAATGAAAATAATAAAACTTTTAAAAAAGAAAAATATCAGACTGGGAGAAATAGTTGTAGTATGACAAAGGACTGAAATATATATGAAGACCTTAAAAGTCAAAATAACAATAAGTAGCTTAATAAATAATAAGAATTAACACAGGATGGAAAAGTGGAAAAGACCATTAGTAAACACACATGAAAAAACGTTGGACATTCACAGCTATTAGAGATGCAATTGAAAATAAGCTTTTTAATGCCTGTCATATGTCATCCATTCAGAGATTTCCTCTACCATTTAACTTCTAACTG
>NW_007727332.1:430582-432290 GCF_000696425.1 Galeopterus variegatus | reverse complement strand
GACTTCAGACTTTATCTTAAGGCAAAGGAAAATTAAAGCATTTTAAGCATAAAATATCATTTAAAAAAATCATTTTTGTTTCTGTGTGGAGAACAATTGGAAGGAACCAAATCCAGAAGAAGCAGGGATACCTTAACAGAGCTACTGCAGAATTTTAGGTGACTGATTATAGCCAGTATCAGAGTAAGAACTGTAGTGATGGAGAAAAATGGATGGATTCTAAACTTAATTTCCGATTTCAAAAAAGGGAAAAATTTATGCTACTTTAGAAAGTTTTAATTGGAAGCCAAATTTAGTTGTCTATAAAGATAAAAAAAGCTTAATTTAACAAAACTACTAAAAGATTACAAAACTATATCAATTTCCTAAAGTTTTATGGTTATTTAAAGAAATTCCAGGTAAAGATATACTATTTGCAGAAAAAATCGATTGTTGGGTGAGTTAAAAGTCTAATTCTTAAGGGCCATAATAATCATATACATTGTATATTGACAAAATAAAAATTTAAAAAAATAAAAAAAATAAAATAAAAAAATAAAAGTCTAATTCTTAAGGGCCATAATAATCATATACATTGTATATTGACAAAATAAAAATTTAAAAAAATAAAAAAAATAAAATAAAAAAATAAAAGTCTAATTCTTACCTTAAAAGACATTCCCAGCTGTTAGTCAAACTACAGAATCACAACATTTTCTTTAACTGCCATCATAGATTTCATATAGAATTTATACACTCAAGTGAAAGCTGTTCTTTAATCCTGGTGGCATGCTAGGTATTTTGATGCTGCTGTCAATACTTTTTCAAATCACATCATTCCCCCACCTCTTAAGAAAATAATAGTGTAGAAGAGGGAGGGAAGAGATACTAAGGAGATTGAGTTGATTTAGGACTATAGGCACAGCACCAATGGTCTTGGGGATGGGCTAGGGGTATAGGGATGTTTCAGAGAAACTATCAAGATTTAGAGGTCAAGTGGATCTGTGTGGGGAGACTGAATGTGTACTTGTGAGAAGTAGGAATCAGGAGTGGGCAAGTAAAGGATGACTTCAGAGCATGTGCTTAGGACATTTTAATTCGGAAATATATTTGTATGTCAGGGTTATGTCTAGGTGTCTAGAAATTGGTGTCTTAATTATAAATTTAAGAGTCATCAGCACAAGGGAGTGACTAGTCCTAAGTGAACGAGGTTACTAGTGAGAGGGGCAAACTTACAAGATGGCTGCAGTGAAATCATGGGGGAAGCAGAGGTGGAAGGGAGCTCAGATGCAAAGATTAAGACAGAGCAGTGTCATAGAGGCCAATGGAATAGTTAGTTTCAAAGGCTTTTGGTGGTAGCTGATAAGGGAAAAATGACATTCAGAAGAGGTTAGAGCAGGGATCAGCAAGCTTCTTCTGTAAAGGGCCAGATAGTTTATAGGCTTCGCAGGCCAGAGTTTAGCTCACAGGTCATACAAAAACAACAGTAGCTTGCCAACCCCTGGGTTAGAGACACATCAAGATTTTAAGTGTTGAGAGTCTTTACAACTTCTGTTTGAAATGAATCCAATGTCAGTATGATTACTTTGTCCATTATGGGCATTCGGGGCTTAGAAACAGAGGCTGAAGACTGGTAAGCTGGTGGAAGAAAAATTAAGGATGCTGCTAAGATTGTGATTAAATGACTGCATATGGGAAAGGATATCAAGTGAGCAGGAATCTGAGACTG
>NW_007727332.1:427664-428075 GCF_000696425.1 Galeopterus variegatus | reverse complement strand
TTAAGCCTATAATTTGGGGCTGTTAAGCAATATCTATCAGGTGGCAATCTAGGACCTGAATATGGCTTGATCAATGGCAAAGGGGTTTGATTTCTTTGCCTTGCAATATCTAATAAAAAATCTCTTGGGGGAGGAGAGGTAAAAGACTGGTCTGCACGACACTGAATTGCCAATCGCACATCATCTGCATCAACAGTAGCTTTCTTAGCGTGGCTTGAATAAATTTTTGCATCATCTAGAATTGTGGTCACATATCGGAAGGCAAACTCCAACATCTGATTTATTACTCTTGGCTCATATTCTGTAATCCCCATATCCTTCAGGATTTGTGCCATCATCTGTGCATCTTTCGGCATGCTCTTGGGAGATGCCATCTTGCCAGACTCCATGATATCCGGTGATCAGACTTTA
>NW_007727332.1:425789-427085 GCF_000696425.1 Galeopterus variegatus | reverse complement strand
GTTAAATCTTTTTAATTTTAATGAGGCATGCTTAAAGTTCCCTTTACTTAAATTTATTGAGTTCCTACACTGTACACATCATTGTAAAATACAAAAAGATGAAGACACAAATAAGGGAGTGATAAAAGATTAGGGGAAAACAGGGTAAAAGTAAGTAAAAATATATACCACTTTAGGATATATGCAACTGTGTGCAGGCATGCAATTATCAAACTAATCTAATCTGTCCTTCCGGTGAGAACAATATATTCACTGTCCTCATACCTGCTTAGCACCACCCAAATCTTTGTGTTTGCCCAACTCAAAACCATTCTCCCTCTTCCTCATATTCAGATTCCACCTATCCTAAGTCCAATTTCTTCATGGAAGCCTTCCCAATTATTACTGTTTGAAAGAATTGCTAGCCATTTTGGGGGAGGGAGGAGGAAATGGTCAAAATAACCAGGACACAGCACTGGACACTCAATATTTTCTATTTCTGTGGGTCCCCAACAGAGCATAAATACAGTAATGGCAATCTCTCTCTGCTCTTTGTACCCTCTCACAATAGCTACCACTAATACTCTACTATCTGACTTTTTTTTTTCTTAAACAAATCTAACACCAAAGTGTCCCTTACCTTCTTGAGCTAAATCACCCACATTAAAGTATTTCAGTCCTGATCTTGCCGTAAGTTCTTTGCCTAGTGTGGTTTTTCCAACCCCTGGTGTACCTGTAAGACAAGTCACAGAAAAATACTGTTGTGAAACATGACTTACTTGACTCCAGCTACCTTCGACCCTTCTTATGGTTCTTAACAACTGAAATGAAAAATGTCCTAATTAGCAATCATATGTTAATATACACTACAACCTAACTAAAATTTCCCAAAGCCACCTGGATGTCAGAATCTCACCCAGTGTGTATGATTCTCCACGGGTGGGACTCAGGCAATTCTGATGCCAGTTCAGAGTGCCTACCAGCACCACAGAACTGCCCAGGATAAGATTAACTACCTAAAATCAATTACCATCATTTAAATAAGAAATTGTTCACAGAAAAAATTTAAGTAGTCTGAAAGATATCTCATTACTGACCCCCATCCCCTTCCCTAGAGGCAACCACAACAAACTGCTTTCTTATATATCTTTCTGAAGAAGTCCTATTCATGTGTGCACATATATGTTCATATGGTGTACACAAACACATACAACATATATTCCCTTTTACATAAATGGCAATACTACACATTGTTTTTTACCTTTCCTTTTTTATATTTAGTATGTGTTCCAGGATAACCAAATGCATTTTCAAATA
>NW_007727332.1:424769-425731 GCF_000696425.1 Galeopterus variegatus | reverse complement strand
CATTTCAAATAATTTTCAGCTGTTCAAGATTTAACAGCAGTGAAATTATTAAGCTTTAAGCGTTATAGTTACAGATAACAGGAATAAATCAAGTCTCCATATGCAGAGTAACATTCACCTCAAGTCCTTTATAATACACCAAGTTCAAACCCCGGACTCAACCTGCTTTCAATAAAATGCTCACTTTAGATTTTTTACAATATAGCTTAATATTAAAAAATACTAGGACACTATGTCTGACCCTTGCAAATCAGATGTAAAATTTTCCCCTTAAGGAATCATAAAGGTTAAGTATTCATTTGTTGAGTAGTTAATCTCCAGCACTCAGAAACAGACAGGACCTGTCCGCTGCCAACAATCTTAGGTTTTGTCAAAACTTTATTTCCACAGAGAGCATCTTAATCTTTCTACATGTTGTGATAACGCTACGCCCATGAGATTTTCTCACGGATGGCCTATCATGCCACTAACTGCTACAATTTAATAAACACTTTCAGGGATAAATGACCAACAATAACAATCTTTTTCTCCCCCAGAGGCTGGCCGATAAGGGGATCGGCAATAATATTCTTTAAAGTCATTATGCGGCGTTTTAGTTCCCTTCCCTGATAACATGCACCCTAAGTCTGACTCCCAAGATCCAGGACAGCCCCACGATCAGCCCCGGAACCTCACAGAATTCCTACACGAGACACGACCAGAAATCCTCAATGGATGCCTTCTTACAAAAATAAAAGAAAGCCTCTGGTTGCCAACTCAACCAACGATTTACTAAACAGTAAATTAGTCATGCCATGCCACAAACCCCCGAACTCATTTACCGATCTGATCTAGGAGGCATTTCTCAAACGCAAAGGAAAAATAAAAGACGGCCCAAAGGAGACCTAAGGGGTCGGCGTCACCATTAACTCATCTACCGAGGGCCAGATACTGCCTGAAATCATCCCTCTAGAAACCCCAAA
>NW_007727332.1:422200-423637 GCF_000696425.1 Galeopterus variegatus | reverse complement strand
CGCCCTAACCGGTGAGCAGGATGTTCGAAAGCAACATAGTCCCCAGCGCGATAGCTCTGGGCGCCTCGGCTCACGCGCCCTGCGCACGACAGGGAGGAGACGGAAGGGGCGGGCAGGGCAAGCGCCGGCGGCCCAGAGGTCCTCGAGTCCTTGCACGGCGCTCCCGACCCACCTCCGCGGCCAGTCGCCGACCATTGGTTACCTGGCCTTCTATGACACGCTTCCATAGCATGGTCGGAGGCAGGGGCACAACTCGGGTTCGCGCTTTGAGTCAGGCAGTGCGGTGGATGCCTAAGTCACTCACTCCTGTGGTGGTCCCCGCCTTTCGGGCTGCGACGCGGAAGCGCCGACCACTCTGGAAGGTCCCCGGGAGGCGGGACCTCTGGGAGGCTCGGCGCTGAGCCCGAGTAGGACCAGGTGGCTGCCCTTCCATCTAGAGCAGAACTTGGGTTCTTCCGCTCCTCTCCATCCACGAGGGGATGCAGCTCCCGCAAAGTAAGGCCGCCGCGACTGCGGTTATTCTGTAATTATGTCTTAGAGACGCGAGTCCAGCTCTGCCCTCACGAGCTCTCGTCGCTCCTCCTCCCGACACGCCCATCCCATCTGGGGATGAGAAGGATGGGGGTGGAGAGCCCCGGCCTGCTGCAGGGACATGCCATCTTAGCCTAGCTCCCCGCTGATTACAGGATTACGTTGGACGAATGTCTGAGTTTGCTATGCCCTGTGCAGTGTGTGGGGTGGTGGTAGGTCTGCTAGGAATAGTCTTGAAGGTCTCTCCTACCTCTGACGTCTTATTTCAGGAACCTGGCATCAGGGACAGTTATCTGCTTTTTCAAGGAGGTAATTGTCAGTGTTGTCTTCAAGAAGCGGTTAGAGTCCTGATCATAACCATCTCATGAGCGTCTGCATCTCTTATTTTGAGCTCCCAACTATATTTCCTCGAATATATTTTTTCTACTTACTACCCTTTTTTTTGAAACTTCCAAGTCTCTAATCGTGAATGATTTTAGAGGGAAGGATGAACGATTTGTTTTCTAGTGTATGGGAGTGTTTACAGGCTACGTGGGCCTCCAAAGTATAAAATAGTCCAATAAACTTTCCAGTGTATAGGTTTGTAGGCCTTAAAACAAAACTTTTCTTGTACCTTACTTAAGTTTACATAAGCATTTAAGAATTTGAAAACACAGTAGAAAAACAATGTTGCCAAGAGTTTTCTAATAACATGTTCGAAGAAGGAAAACAGTTATAGAAAAAATTTAGAAAAAGATTTAAAATTTTTGTCCAAAGTAAGTGATTAGTTTAAATTCACTATTTTTCTTTTGTTAAATTTTGGAAATGAAGAATGTAACTAATTTGATATAAAGAAAACATTAATTTCAGTATAAAAACTCAAAATTGTCTAATTTTTTCTTAATGACAAAAGATAGGTGCACAAGT
>NW_007727332.1:420257-421019 GCF_000696425.1 Galeopterus variegatus | reverse complement strand
AAACAAGACTGGTAATAAGTTGTGAAATAACTGTGCACTAAAAGCACAACCTTAATTTTGAAAACGTGTTTACAATCCCAGTCACAAAGAAAAGGCCACAAACTTTTGAATGAAGGAACACAGAAGAGCGAGAAATATAGAAATGGAGAAGAGCGGGAAATATACAAATGATATTAGTGTTATAGCTTAACCACAGAACCTGCCTCTTGGAAGTCATGTGGTTCAGTGTGTCAGTTCTCAGCAAGATAATGGTTGCAAAGGGATGGGGATCAGACAGTGTTATACTCATGCAAGATAGCTATTTCCCTAGTGGTAGCTCTAATTTTTTTCTGATCTTAAGTAAATTATTTAACTTTGCTGTTTTTCCTTCTCTTTTTTTCAGTAGATGGGAGTTCATATTTACATAAGGAATAAAACGACAAAATGTAGGGCCGGCCCGGTGGTGCACTCAGTAGAGGGCGGCGCTGCGGCCGAGGGTTCAGATCCCATGTAGAGACCGGTCCGCTCACTGGTTGAGCCCGGTGTGGGCGCGACACCGAGGGTTGCGATCCCGTTGCCAGTCGCAGTACGGGCGCAACACTGAGGGTTGCGATCCCGTTACCGGTCACGAAAAAAGACAAAAGAAAAAAAAAACAAAAAACGACAAAATGTATAAGTAATATGCAAATTAGAATTGCTATCCAAATGTTTATTGTCTTGGTAGTGCAGAGGCGCTCCCGCCGAGGGTTCGGATCCCATGTGGAGACCGGTTCCCGCTCACTG
>NW_007727332.1:410393-419340 GCF_000696425.1 Galeopterus variegatus | reverse complement strand
CCGCTCACTGGCTGAGCGTGGTGCAGGTGCGACACCGAGGGTTGCGATCCCGTTGCCGGTCAGTAAAAAAGACAAAAAGGAAAAATAAATGTTTATTGTAACAAAGTTTTTTTTTTTTTTTTTTTTTAAAGATGACCGGTAAGGGGATCTTAACCCTAGACTTGGTGTTGTCAGCACCATGCTCACTCAATGAGCTAACCAGCCATCTCTATATGGGATCCAAACCCAGGGCCTTGGTGTTATCAGCACCGCACTCTCCTGAGTGAGCCAGGGGCTGACCCGTAACAAAGTATTTTTACGCATTCTTTTATTTACTTATTTTTTTGTGGATGGCTGGTGTAGGGATCTGAACCCTTGACCTTGGTGTTATGATACTGGGCTCTGACCAACTGAGCTAACTGGCCAGCCCCTTTTTAAGTATTCTTAAAGGTAGAGGAAAGGGGCCAAAATTATAGTACAAGTGATAATCTTTTAAATAGGAGGAAATGAATCAGGTAGCTTTGACTGTGAAATTTTTTCCCAGTGGTCTACCTTTCTTTATCCACTTAGGATAATATTTCTAACCCTCTATCTTAAAGAATGAAGTGTGATTTAGTATTCATAAAATACTTATAAGCCCCAGATTGCCTCCTCTGAGCCTACTTTCAGCTTCAACTTCTGGGCTTTTTTCTCACAGAAAGAGCATTGTCTAATAAATAGCTCACAACTATGGCTGAGTATCCTTCAAGGAAAATATAATGTTGGTTCTTTCTTATTAGCCAGGCAGGAAATCCAAAAGCCAGTGTTGCTGAGTTAGATTTTTCTAGATTTATATTGTTAAGAGTGTTCAGAAAATTCATTTTAAAATTGCTGATTATTAGAAAAACCTTTTTAATACCCCTAAATATATTTATGTTAAAATTACTCAATTCAGCAACTTTCTCTATGTGCACTTACAAAGGATTTTAAAGAAAAGGAAATGATGGAGGGAAATGGTGAGAGGTCAGTAGTTTCTAAAGAACAGAAGAACATGAGATAGAACTCACTGATTTTCCTGCTCTATTGTCCCAGTACTCTTTTTCATAGGCATTTCTGAGTGACATATCTCATCCTCCCTGGAAAGCCTGCCTCACTTATAAAAACATCAGTTGCTTCTTGCACAGGAGAAAAATATAATCCAGTCGTAATTACAAATTATGGCATTAGGATCCTTAGCCTATATATTCATAAAGTCTTAAAGCTGTTATGCATTATTTGGGTGTATGAAGTTGTTCTTAGTTTGTGAATGTATTAAGCTGGCCAAGGCAGAAGTTTTACTCTTTTTACTGCTATATTTAGTTAAAATAATATTTTATTTCTTTGTTTTGCTTCTTTATAGGTAATTTTCATATTTATGTTTCATTTCTACAGAGAGTTAATAAAAAAAATCATCCTACTCTTTATCCTGGGAAGATTAAAATTAATAAAAAGAATTTAGTTTGTGTTCTTTATGGCTTTATATGGCATTCATTATTATCATGGTCCAGCAGACAAGTATGCATTTGTACTTATTGTAAAGTAGAAAAATAACAAATACTGGGCCGACCCGGTGGCACACTGGAGAGTGCGCCGCTTGAGAGTGCGGTGGTGCTCCTGCCGAGGGTTCGGATCCCATGTGGAGACCGGTTCCGCTCACTGGCTGAGCGCGGTGCGGGTGCAACACCGAGGGTTGTGATCCTGTTACTGGTCAGTAAAAAAGACAAAAAGGAAAAAAAAAACGAAAAATAACAAATACTCATACATATACAGCCAGTTTTATTTAAAGAGTTAATTTGTAAGATTTTTATTTTAAATGTTACAAATATATTAACATTTTGTTTCTAGAGTAGTTCAGTCATATGGGGAATAGATGCAAAAATTGAAATAATACTTATGTGATTTATTTTTTTGCAGGTAATAGACTGGGTAGACCCATCATTTGATGATTTTTCAGAGAGTACAGGCATCTCTACTATTACTGCCACATCCTTAGGTGTGAATAACTCAACTCATGGAAGAAAAAATGTGCCTTCCACATTAGGAAGTAGTAGATTTCCAGCTAGGAAAAGAGGAAAACTGTCTTCCTTAGAACAGATTTGTGGTCTAGAAAATTCAAAAGAATATTTGTCTGAAAACGAACCGTGGGTGGATAAATATAAACCAGAAACTCAGGTACTAAGTAGCATCCAAATATGTTTACATAATTTAATTGGAAAAGGAAAGGGATGGGATGGAGAGGGATGTATGTTTTCACATTTTTACTTACAAGAATCTTTCAGTGTAAATGTTAGAAAAAAATAATAATTTCCAGAGTTTTTTATGTTCCCAGGCTCAGATTTTCTCAACAGTTATTCTGAAGTTCTACCATTGTTTCTTTGTTTTAGACTTAATTTAACCCCCAACCTAGAATTGATCTCTTTATTATTGTTATTTTACTAAATTTGATACCCCACCCTACTCCCTTCCCAAAATGTATTTCTGGATTTAAAAAACTTGCCCAAAATTATACAGTGGTTATTATCTTAAGAAGATAATTTTTCCATGGTAATATAAAAGTTCAAGTGTAATCAAAAGAACCCTTATTACAATATAGCATGTTACTGGTTTGCTATTTTTTTCATTAAAAATGTTTAGGTTAATATATGCTAATGTACTAAAAATCCTTGGGTTAAAATGTTTTATTTTAAACTTGAAACTTTCATCTTAGCATGATCTTGCTGTGCATAAAAAGAAAATTGAAGAAGTTGAAACCTGGATAAAAGCTCAAGTCTTAGAAAAGCAACCAAAACAGGTAATTAAATAAGAAATATGTTTTAAAATATTTAAATCAAATGTTAGTCTGACTTAGAGTGGTTCATAAGAAGTTAAACTTTTATAATGACTTTATTCAAATAAGTCCAGGTTACCTCCAATACCAAAGCTCCCTAACCTTACTACTTCCAGCCTCACTAAAAGACTCAGAGACTTGGAGTTATCCCTGTAACTTGTACTTCTTTTTCGTTTTTATGTCCTGTTGTCAGCGTAAGGCAGTAAGGCACCGGAGACCAATAGGGTACTAGTATATTTAGTACATCAGATTATTTCACACTGAAACAAGCAGGCAAATTACATACCAGTGTCCATGCTAAGTATAGCCTAAAACAGTCATTACTAATTATAGGGTGATGGTTTTTTTTCACTTCCTAATTCAGCAGTTACCCTCAGCACCCCAAGGTAGAATACTATTCACTTTTTCTTTATCTCTCTTTTAAACTTTTTTTATTTTGAGACTCTTCAAACATGAAGGAAAAGAAGAATAGTAAACCTACTTATATATCCATAATATACCCATAATTTTCCCCCTTAAGTATTTCAGTAAATTATAAATATTGCATTTCAGTCAGACTTTTAGATACTTCGGTGTGCCTCTTTTTTAAAAAAAAGCACTTTCCTAATTAACTGTACATACCATTATTCTGTAACAAAACTAATTGTAACGTTCTAGTGTTATGTAATGATCAGTTCATATTCACATTTCTCCAGTTGTCCCCAAATGTGTTTTGCAGCTGGTTTGTTCCAACCATAATCTAATCAAGGACTACACATTGCATTTGATTGTTACGTCACATAGGTCTTTTCTTTTCAAATGTATTATCAGGCCCCTCTACCCTCTCTTTTTCTCCACAATGTTGATTTATTGAAGCGACCAGGCTAATTGACTTGTAGATGTCTTATATTCTGGATTTGTCAGATTGTTTCTTCCTGATGATGATTAATTTGTTCTTTTATTCTGCATTTCCTATAACCTGGAATTTTTAATCAAGGGCTTGATTTGACTCAAGTTGAACATTTTTGCAACAATACATTATATGTCATAGTGTATATTTTATTTTATTTTATATATTTATTTTTTTAAAGATGAAGGGAAAGGCCGGCCCGTGGCTCACTCGGTAGAGTGCGGTGCTCATAACACCAAGGCCACGGGTTCGGATCCTATATAGGGATGGCCGGTTTGCTCACTAGCTGAGCGTGGTGCTGACAACACCAAGCCAAGGGTTGAGATCCCCTTACCGGTCATCTTTTTAAAAAAAAAAAAAAAAAGATGAAGGGAAAGGGGATCTTAACCTTTGACTTAGTGTTGTCAGCATCACACTCTCCCAAGTGAGCTAACTAGCCATCCCTATATAGGGATCCGAACCCGTGGCCTAGATGTTATCAGCACCATACTCTCCCAAGTGAGCCACAGGCCAGCCCTCATGGTGTATATTTTATATTGTGTCATATCAGAAAGTATGGATGGTTTTCCTGCTAGCTTCTCTTTTTTTTTTTTTCCTTGTCTAGACATTGCTGACCAGGATCTCCTGCTATCTTTGATGTTAAATTTAGTAACTAGATTAAGGAATTGATCTGTCAAAAATGTTCATTGTAGAGTAATTTCCTCTTGCAACTGTCACACAATCTCTGGGGAGATAAAATACTTTATTTATTTTTGGTGGCTGGCTGGCAAGGGGAACCAAACCCGTAACCTTGGTGTTACAAGATGGTGCTCTAACCAACTGAGCTAACCCACCAGTCTCACCTGAAGTACTTCAGTATCCATTTTCAATCCTTGCCTGAAGCACTTATTTAGGTTGTGAAATGATGAAACTCTATTAATTTTATAATTATTTGCTGGCATTTTTTTTCTTTTTTAATTAACACAAAGCATTTTAGGTTTATTTAAATATAAATTATAATTTATACGAGATTTTTCTTTAAACAAACAAGGTTTTCTTTAAAAAAAATTACACGTGGATTTCTTTTTTTTTATCAGTTCTTCATACTGTACAATCTTTTTTTTTCATGCTTTTTTTTTTGGTGGCTAGCCAGCTTGGGAACAGAACCCTTGACCTTGGTGTTACAAGGCGGTTCTCTATCCAACTGAGCTAACTGACCAGTCCCCACAGTATAATCTTTTTGTTGAACAAAAGTTGCACTGTTAACAATTATTTATAGATCCCAAATAGACTGAGACTTCAGACATAAAAAATTTAACATTCATTCTAGTCCAGTGATTAGTTGTAAGAATTAGGGCCGTGCCCGTGGCGCACCGGGCCAACCCGGGCTGCTGCTTTTAAAAAAAAAAAAAAAAGATCTGCTTGGAAATTTAGTCAGTTCTCATTATTTGAGGTAGTTATGTTCTGTTAAGTTGCTGAACTAGCAAATACTGAACCTTTGTTCCTAAGAAAAATCCAGGATTAGATTTCTGCAAGCCTCTGTTAACGGCATTTTTGTCAGCCCCTCAATACGTAACCTTGTTATATGCGTGTTTCTACTTCAAAACACCTTGTTTAATATATATTGTTGATTCTTTAACTGTGAACTCACGGCCAACAATGCTGTTAATTCATGCACTGCCATTTTATTTATTTATTTTTTTTCCTTTTTTCGTGTCCGGCAACGGATCGCAACCCTCAGTGTCGCGCCCGGACCGGACCGGCAACGGGATCGCAACCATCGGTGTTGCGCCCACCCCTCGCTCAGCCACTGAGCGGGAACCGGTCTGTAGGTGGGATCTGAACCCTCGGCGGGAGCGCCGCCTCACTCCCAAGCGGCACACTGTAGCAGTGCGCCACCGGGCCGGCCCCATGCACTGCCATTTTAAAAAGTGGGTCTGGCTCTCTTCTAGGTCCAAATACATAGGTCCTTACCTACACTAGTTAATAAAGGTGAACAAATGAGCAAGGATTACAGCCCCGCATTGGATGTTGGACATCTTCCCCAATATGTTTTTAGCTTTAGCTTTTTCACAAAATCTAGTGTGCAAAGGAATATTACTGGGAGCCACAACCTCTAGTCTCTCATTAGAGTCCTATCTTATAAATATGTTTCTTAATATACATTTCTGCAAACCTTGGCCTGGTGTTGTCTGCACCACACTCAGCCAGTGAGTGCACTGGCCATCCCTATATAGGATCTGAACCCGTGTCCTCGGCACTACCAGCGCCACACTCTCCCAAGTGAGCCAGGGGGCCATCCCTAATATACATTTCTTAATCTAATTTCAAACTTAGGTCTCCCATAAGAATATTGTATGAGGGGACTTAAGAAAGTTTGTGGGAAAATAGAATTAAAAAGTAAAAATATAGAAGCACACCTGAGAGGAAGGAGATAAAAATAAAAAATATAAACTTTATTTCTCAACATAAGCTTCATCAAGTTCAGGCACTTTTCTAAGCCATGATACCAGCCATTTAGTCCATCCCTAAAGAACTGAGCATCCTAGGAATTTAAACATGTCAATGCAGGCTTCTTTACATTACTAAGTGGGGAAAAATAGGTGCTCTATAAAGATTTTTTAAGAAAACAAAGATTTTTTTAGGAAACAAAAAGGAATCAGAAGGAGCCAAATCAGGACTGTATGGTGGATGCTAAATTATTTTTCATTGACACAATTGCAAAATTGCCCTTGTTTGATGACAGCAATGAGCAGGAGCATTGTTGTGGTGCAGAAGGACTCTCTGGTGAAGCTTTTTAATAACAGGTCCTCCTGGGCGTTTTTCTGCTAAAGCTTTGGCTAACTTTCTCAAAACACTCTCATAATAAGCAAATGTTATCATTCTTTGACCCTCCAGAAAGTCAACAACAAAATGCTTTGAGCATCCAAAAGAACTGTTGCCATGACCTTTACTCTTGACCGGTCTGCTTTTGCTTTCACTGGACCACTTCTACTTCTTGGTAGCCATTGCTTTGATTATGTTTTATCTTCAGGATCGTGTTGGTAAAGCCATGTTTCATCTGTTTCAGTTCTTTGAAGAAACCTGTCATGATCTTGATCCCACTTGTTTAAAATTGCCATTGAAAGCTCTGTTCTTGTCTACAGCTGATGTGGGCACAACAGTTTTGGCACCCATCGAGCAGAAAGTTTGCTCAACTTTATTTTTTATTTTTTGGCAGCTGGCCAGTACAGGGATTGAACCCTGGGCCTTGGTGTTATCAGCACCACACTCTAACCAAGTGAGCTAACTGGCCAGCCCATGTTTGCTCAATTTTAATTGTTCAATCAGAATTGTGTAAGCTGAGCCAGTTGAGATGTCTGTGGTGTTGGCTGTTATTCCTGCTGTTAATCATTGGTCCTTTTCAATTAGGGCACAAACAAGATTAATTTTTCCTCAAAAATTGATGTGGGTGGTCTGCCAGACTTCATCTTCAGCATCCTCTTGTTCCTACTTAAAAGGAGTTATCTATTTGTAAACTGCTGATTACTTTGGGGTATTGTCCCCAGAAACTTTCATTAAGCATCAGTGATTTCACCATTCTTCCACCCAAGCTTCAGCATAAATTTAATATTTGTTCTTCAATTTTAGCAGAATTCATGTTGCTCTGATAGGGTCTCTTTGCAAACTGATGTCTTATCCTTCTTAGTGCCTCAAACTAGATCTTGTTCAGACATGTTATAACAAGTTAATATGAGTTTATTTTGGTTCAAAAAATTTTTGAATTTCATGCAGTAGTTTTTCATTTATGCCTTTTCCATGAACTTTTTGAAGACCCCTTATACTCATATATTAAATTATATTATACAATGAGAGATCTGTATTAATTGAATTTTATGAGTTCAGGGAACCTCTAAAAGTCTTCATTTTAGAATTCATCTAATTAATTTAGCCAAAGGTTAGTTGTTTTAATTTGGCTACTAAGTAGTCCTTGAGAGGGACATAGTACAAAAATTAAGGAATTAGCAGAAGGGGGGCTCAGGAAATAAGATTCTTTCATTTTATTTAAAGCTGGTTTTTTCCAGATAGCATTTTTGTGAAATTTAGTCTGCTTATACTGGACATTCAATAAATATTTGTAGAAGTAATAAGTAATATTTAGAAAGAAAACTCAAAAATAATGTTCTAGTATTCCAGTGATTTTGGTTTTTAATTAATGTTTGTATTTGGTTTTAGGGTGGATCTATTTTATTAATAACAGGTCCTCCTGGGTGTGGAAAGACAGCTACTATAAAAATACTGTCAAAGGAGTATGGTATTCAAGTACAAGAGTGGATTAATCCAGTTTTATCAGACTTCCAAAAAGGTGATTTCAAGGAGATGTTTAATCATGGTAAGGTTTGCTGTGAAGGTAGTAAAAATAGTGGGGAGATTTGTGCTTAGTGGAACTTTCAGATGAAGCTGTATGAGTGAATTTTTCCTCCCATACTTCCTAGTATCAGAGAGAAGTAATTTCAGGAGAAGGAAGGGAAGCATGCCTACAAGAAGCATGCCTACAGTACAGGGAATGAGATTCTTTGAGGATTAATTGTAACTGTTTTCTTAGATAACAAGTTCCTTTGTTTGCATTATTTAAGTTCTTTTTTTGAGGCTGTGGCTAGGAGGTTAGACAGTGTAAATAAGATCTTTTTATTTGTTTAAATGTAAATCGAACCTTAAGATGTGTTAAAGGAACTTGCCTTCTAACAAAATAGCTTAGATCAGTAAATAGAGTCAAATCAATTCAAAATGTGAGGGAAAGACTGTGGAATTTGGAAGAAGCCATAAGACTAACATTTAAAAATTAATAATAGTACCAATTTAAAGATGTATTACATTATAACTTTATACATATGTCTATATACTCTAGCACTATCATTTTTATCTTTTATAGTTTTTCTTCACTGTAGGTAAATTTGGGGTAGCCAAAACTAAACTAGGAGTAGCCATATCTCCTAGGCCAGTTTAAAGTGAGAGGGGTTCTGTAGAGGTCAATTTTATGTTGATGTGGAGTATTCCTCAAAATCTCTTTTCTGGGCTCTTATTTAACATGCTTTGTGCATACCATATCTTTGGTCTGTACATCCTTATGCTGCTAGTATCTCATGCACCTAGAACTTTTACTGCTTTCTAAGTAATAGCACTACTTTTGACAGTCTGTCTTTATTTAAACAATCTTCTATTGAAACATGACTTCAGAGGACTTCCCCCATCCTAAGCTTACTAACCAGTCATTC
>NW_007727332.1:408568-409561 GCF_000696425.1 Galeopterus variegatus | reverse complement strand
TGCATTGGATAGATAAAATTCTTTGTCTTAATAAATACAAATCTGAAAATAAATTTTCAATGGAATAAAACTGAGCTAATATTTATACTATATTTTCAATAGGATTTACCTAACCAATTTTATCGAGATTCTCATGCTTTACATGAAGTTCTAAGGTAAGTATTAGTGAAGTATTCTAAGACATCAAATTCTTATTATTATTTTGTTTGTTTCGTCTTTGGCATGGGGGTCTGAACACTTGACGTTGGTGTTATAACACCACGTTCTAACAGAGCTAACCAGCCAGCCCCTAAAACTCCAAATTAAATGGCAAGTGTCTTAAACTTCAACATTACTATATTTCGTTATTTTAGGAAGTATGTGCAGATTGGTCGATGTCCTCTTATATTTATAATCTCTGACAGTCTCAGTGGAGATACTAATCAAAGGTTACTATTTCCCAAAGAAATTCAAGAAGAGTGTTCTATCTCGAATATTAGGTAAGGAAGAAATTTCTGCTAATAATGTTCACATTTATATTATATTTAAAAATTAATAATTTAACCACCACCTTCCTTTATAAAACTTTTACAGTTTCAACCCTGTGGCACCAACAATTATGATGAAATTTCTTAATCGAATAGTGACTATAGAAGCTAATAAGGTAAGTGTCTGATTGATTTGAATCTTACATTGTAGCTATAGAAAGCCCAACTTAAATAGTCTTATGTAAACTGGAAGAGTTAGAGACGTGTTATTTTAGCTTTTAGAATTAAAAAATTTTATTACACTCATGCAGCATGTCATTTTAGCAAATGTAAGAAATACTGATTTAAAAACCTTACCTTTTTCTACTATTAAATTTAACTTTCATTCTCACATTGAAGTACATTTTCTCTTTGGTTGGCTTACTGTTCTAAATTGTGTCTATCAAGAAAATGTTTCCTGGAATCTAGTTATAGTAGTCAACAACAGTCCACTAATGTATTGTTGTCCTGTTGTCCCTTTTTTTTT
>NW_007727332.1:392884-408195 GCF_000696425.1 Galeopterus variegatus | reverse complement strand
TTTTTTTTTAAACATTCATTTTATGTGGTGAAAAAACACATAAAATTTATCATCTTCACCACTTTTAAGTATACAGTTTAGTAGTGTTAAGTATATGTACATTGTTGTGAAACAACTGATGTTACTTTCTTTTTTTTTTTCCTTTTTGTCTCTTTTTTACTGACCGGCAACGGGATCGCAACCCTCGGTGTTGCGCCCGCACTGCGCTCAGCCAGTGAGTGGGAACCGGTCTCCACATGGGATCCGAACCCTCGACGGGAGCGCACCGCGCTCCCAAGCAGCGCACTCTCCAGTGCGCCACCGGGCCGGCCCTGATGTTACTTTCAGTACATCTTTTTTTAATCTTCCAAATCAAGATGATATTAAAATTGATGGAGGGGGCTGGTTGGTTAGCTCAGTTGGTTGGAGCACAGCCTTATGACACCAAGGTCACGGGTTCAGATCCCCATCTGGCCAGCTGCCAAGAAAATAAAAAAAATAAATTGGTGGAACTTCTATTCCCAGTAGCATGGTTCTTGGGGGTCCTATTGCTACAAATCAGCTAGATCTTGGATAAAACATAATTTTTGTTGCACTGCCAGGATCACAGGAAGTGAGGGAAATCTCTGAGAGGTTGTTTAGAGGATTAAACACATTAATGTATGTGGAGCACTTAGCTGAATAAGTAACAGCTCTTAACACTGAAAAGTCAGAAACAAACTGAGCTCAGTAAGAGAGCAGTTACTATAATGAACTATTATGCCATTAATTAGTGTTTGGAGAATATTTAATGACAGAAAAATGCTTACAATTTAATGTCAAGTTAAAAATAACAAGAAATTATCTCAGTTGGTTAAAGCATGGTGCTGGTAACACCACGGTCTGGGGTTTGATCCCTATACCAGCCAGCTACCAAAACAATTAAAAATTTAAAAAAAAAAAAGAGGCAAAGTTATATAATAATGCTAATAAAAATTATGTTGTTAGCCCTCAATATGTTTCAGGCACTATGTGAAGTATTTTTACATACATGGTCTTATTAAATCCTTACCACAAGCATACAAACTTGGTACATTGTCCCCATTTTAGAAGTAAGGAAACTGGGCCGGTCTGTGGCTCACTCGGTAGTGCAGTGCTGATAACACCAAGGCCACGGGTTCGGATCCCATATAGGGATGGCCGGTTTGCTCACTGGCTGAGCATGGTGCTGACAACACCAAGCCAAGGGTTGAGATCCCCTTACCGGTCATCTTTTAAAAAAAAAAAGAAGTAAGGAAACTGAGCTCTGGGGAGGGAATAACTTGCATAGTATTCTACAACTATTAAGTATCAGATGGGACCGAAGTTTTGTTCTGACTCCCTATCACTGTGCTCAAACAAAACAAACAATTGTGAATAACAACAATGCGCATATACACAGTAACCTATACAAACTAGAAGAAAGTATGTAAAAATGCTAAGTGTCATTAGTTCTGGATGGTAAGTTTACTTGTGTTTTTTTGTCTTATTAAAAACCTTCCAGGGCCAGTCCATGGCTCACTTGGGAGAGTGTGGTGCTGATAACACCAAGGCCACGGGTTCAGATCCCTATGTAGGGATGGCCGGTTAGCTCACTTGGGAGAGCATGGTGCTGACAACACCAAGTCAAGGGTTAAGATCCCCTTGCCGGTCATCTTTTAGGAAAAAAACAATAAAACAAATTACATTTCCTTTTTGGCAAGTAATCCATATGTAGAATTTTTCAAAAACTAGTACTCTTCTCAAAATAATATTTAAGTTAAATGTATTCACAATAAAAATGAAGTTAATCTGGAAGAGAAATTCACAATAATGAGCAAGGGGATTCCGTAAATGAACCATGAAGGGAAATTTATGATCTAGATATCTGAACGTAATATAAAACTATAGAAATTATGAAACTGTGATATTGGCACAGTAATAGACAAATGGAAGAATGAAATGGGAAAGCACAGACATAGATCAATTTGTGTCAGTGGGAATTTTCTCTATGATGGAGATGGCCCTTTACATTACTTGGAAAATTAGACTGTTACAGTCAGTAAGTGGTGTTGGAATAATTGAATATACTTATGGAAAAACATAAGGTTGCATCTTTACTTCATACTTTACACACATAATTTTCAGGTGAATTAAAGGTTTAAATACAAAAATTAAAATTAGAAAAGTATTAGGGAAAAAATACTGACTTGGGGTATGATAAAAGAGACAAAAACCTAAAAGCATAAAAGAACAATTGGTGGATTTACTTCAGAAAATGAAAAGCTTAGGAAGTAACAGAGGCATTATAGACAAAATTAAAAAACAAGCATGATTGGATCCCCATACCGGCCAGTCATGGGGGGGGAAAAAAAAAAGACAAGTGTCAGAATGAAAGAAAATATTTGTAATTTATGTAACAGATAAAAAGCATTAACACCTAAATATGTGAAAATATGCCTACAAAAAAGAGGCTAAGAACAGAAGCCAGTACACAATAAGTACAAATAGCTGGTAAACATGAGAGGTGTTCAGAGAAATTCATATTTAAGCCAGATACCATTTTTCACATATCAGATTGAAGAAAACTTAAGATTGATAAGCAGGATTAACAAAGGTATGGAAAAATGAGTACTCTCACATATGATCAGTAGGAAGAGTAATGGTTTTTGTTACAGACATTTTAGGGGACTCTCTGCTACTACAGAAATATGAGTACTTCGGGGCCGGCCCGGTGGCGCACTGGATAGTGCGCTGCTTGGGAAGCGCGGCGGCGCTCCCGCCCGAGGGTTCGGATCCCACATGCAGACCGGTTCCCGCTCACTGGCTGAGCGAGGCGCGGGAGCGACGCCGAGGGTTGCGATCCAGAAAAGAGTTTTTAAATTTAATATTCTCATTTTAGAATGGAGGAAAAATTATGATCCCTGATAAAACTTCTCTAGAGTTGCTCTGTCAAGGATGTTCTGGTGATATCAGAAGTGCAATAAACAGCCTCCAGTTTTCTTCTTCAAAAGGTAACTATGAAAGATACATTCATAGAGCATTATATAGGTGACTAACTTTCTCCTAATAATTCATGAAATAAAATCAAACTAAACATAGTTTAACTTATAATTGGTACAGCAGTCCCCTCTTACCTGTAGGGGATGTGTTTCAAGACCCCCAGTGGATGCCTGAAACCACAGATAGTACCAAACTCTGTATATGTATGCCATGTATTTTTTTCTATGTATACATACCAATGATAAAGTTTAATTTGTCAGTTAGGCACAGTAAGAGATTAACAACAATAACTAACAATAAAATAAAACAATTATAACAATATGTCAGCATCATTACTCTTGCACTTTGGGGTCATTGTTAAGTAAAATAAGGGTTACTTAAAACACAAGCACTGTGGGCCGAGCCCGTGGCGCACTCGGGAGAGTACCGCGCTGGGAGCGCAGCAGCGTTCCCGCGGCGGGTTCGGATCCTATATAGGGATGGCCGGTGCGCTCATTGGCTGAGCGCAGTGCGGCTGGTCTCAAAAAGGACAAAAAAAAAAAGAATCTAATTTACTTCTATTAAGTTGTAAAAAATGTGTTTGGGTGTTTTTTAATATGTGAAAGAAAAGAGTTTTTAAATTTAATATTCTCATTTTAGAATGGAGGAAAAATTATGATCCCTGATAAAACTTCTCTAGAGTTGCTCTGTCAAGGATGTTCTGGTGATATCAGAAGTGCAATAAACAGCCTCCAGTTTTCTTCTTCAAAAGGTAACTATGAAAGATACATTCATAGAGCATTATATAGGTGACTAACTTTCTCCTAATAATTCATGAAATAAAATCAAACTAAACATAGTTTAACTTATAATTGGTACAGCAGTCCCCTCTTACCTGTAGGGGATGTGTTTCAAGACCCCCAGTGGATGCCTGAAACCACAGATAGTACCAAACTCTGTATATGTATGCCATGTATTTTTTTCTATGTATACATACCAATGATAAAGTTTAATTTGTCAGTTAGGCACAGTAAGAGATTAACAACAATAACTAACAATAAAATAAAACAATTATAACAATATGTCAGCATCATTACTCTTGCACTTTGGGGTCATTGTTAAGTAAAATAAGGGTTACTTAAAACACAAGCACTGTGGGCCGAGCCCGTGGCGCACTCGGGAGAGTGCCGCGCTGGGAGCGCAGCAGCATTCCCGCGGCGGGTTCGGATCCTATATAGGGATGGCCGGTGCGCTCACTGGCTGAGCGTGGTGCGGCTGATCTCAAAAAAAAAAAAAAAAAAAACAGCGTGCAATTTAAAAACAGCGTGCAATTTAAAACATGTAGTGTTTATACCTGGGATTTTCCATTAAATATTTTGGGACTGTGATTGACCCAGGTAATAATTTATATGATATGTTCAATTAATTTCCCCTCATTAATATGTAAAAAGGGTAAAGAGCCATGGTATAATAAAAAGATAGCTCCACTTAAGACAGTGAGTTATATTTTTACTCTGATGATCATAGTTCACTGCACAGTCCTCATCAGAAAGCATTTAGCAAGCTATTTACTTGATGCTTAACACTGATGATTTGACCTTAAAGAAATAAAAGCCATTTTTGGAGTTCTCAAAACCTACCTGAAATCCTAGTGTTTCTGCCCACGAGAGTAACCTGTTCATTTATTTTGCGTCTTTGTTTTTCAAAATAACTGTAAAGGCATAGGCAGCCTCTGTAACAACTAAACCCAGAATTCTGCTTATTCTTTGGAAACATAAATGTAAATGGTGCTTAGGTTCAGCACTGGAATTATAAGTTAGGAATGCTGAAGTGCACCAGTTAGAGATCCTAACTGCTATTTATAACATTAATAACAGAAATTTTAAAGAAAAGAAAATAAGAATTTTTGAGCAGGCCAGGAACTGTGTTAACAATTGTATGTTTTTTCATTTAATTTCAGAATAGCCTAATGAGATAGACAATACTATGATTCAAGTCCAGATCCTGTGTTCTTTCTGCTATTCAAGGCTGCTTTTAAGTCACGCATTATGAGTTTTGTTTTGTTTTGTTTTGTTTTTTAAAAGATGACTGGTAAGGGGATCTTAACCCTTGACTTATCACGCATTATGAGTTTTGTTTTGTTTTGTTTTGTTTTTTAAAAGATGACTGGTGGGGCCGGCCCGGTGGCGCACTGGATAGTGCGCCGCTTGGGAAGCGCGGCGGCGCTCCCGTCCGAGGGTTCGGATCCCCCTACCATCCCTATAAGGGATCTGAACCTGCGGCCTTGGTGTTATCAGCACCATACTCTGCCTAGTGAGCCACGGGCTGGCCCTCGCATTCTGAGTTTTAAACAGTAGACTTACAAATGAAATTTGAACACAGGCACATTCATAAATTGGGGACTGCTGAAATCCGTAGAGAAGTAATAAAGCATAGTTATTAAGCATAGATTATAGAAGCAGACTGCCTAGATTCAAATCACTCACTCACTGATGTCCTTGAGCCAGTTATTTAACCTCTTTATATCTCATTTTTTTAATTAGTGTAATAATAGTTCTCCCCTCATAGGGTTGTTATGGGGACTAAATTAGTTAGTATGTATCATGAGCCAAGAACAGTACTCTGCACGTAATACAATGAGAAACCAAGATGATAGGACTATATTAGTTTGCCATTGTGTGTGTGAAAATTTGAAATCTGTGTCATGAGATGCTTTTAAGTAACATTTTATTCCGTTTTAATAGTGTCAGTAACCCAAAGAGGACTCTAATTCAGTTCATGTATATTATAATTATTGTTTATTAGAAAAATATATTTTAATTGGAATATTTAGTGTAACTGTATCTATATTTTCTTTGTTTTAATTTTCATATTTTAACTTTATTTTAAATATTGTCACTTGGGTGTATATTATTTAGGAGAGAACAATTTTTGGCCAAGGAAAAAAGGAGTGTCATTAAAATCAGATGCTGCACTGTCAAAATCAAAACGAAGAAAAAAACCCGATAGGATTTTTGAAAATCAAGAGGTCCAAGCTATTGGTGGCAAAGATGTTTCTCTCTTTCTCTTCAGAGCTTTGGGGAAAATTCTGTATTGTAAAAGTAAGAAATTTTATACATTTTTTTAATCTGTTGGGTATTAGTCTTACAATAGAAATAAAATACCACTTTTTAAAAAATGTCATGTTATTTGATTCTTTTACAAAAAAGAGATAGGGATAGGTCAGATACTGGCAAGGCCTAAAACATAGCAGGAAAATGTATTTAGAGTATTTTCTGTCTATGAGCAGGATTAAAGAGAAACGGACTACTGTAGGTCATATCCATGTCTGTAAATCTTTAAGATTATAGTTTACTGAAGGTAAGAAGACATCAGTCCATCTAGACTTTCAGTGGCAAGTGTTGGTAGCCCTAAGCCCTCTTAGCACTGGGCTCTAGCCACTAGAGCCCTAGACAAATTGCCGGGTAGCTTAAGGTTTCTTTCAGCCCTCTTACATTTCTCTGTACTCTTCACTAGCTTGCTGTCTCCCCAGACAGATGTGCTTTGCCACCTGTAGTCTTTGATTCCTGCTCTCCCTCAGTTCCTCTACCCCCTATTACCCATCTCCAATCTCCCAAATTGTTTCTCCTTTTAATAAAATTCCAAGCTCTTGTTCCTTATGTAGTAAATACGTGTTTTCAGTTTTACAATCCTGAAGGAAGAACATTGGGAATTGTAGATGGAAATCTTCAAGCCACCTGAGGAAAATGAAATGGGCATCACTTAAGTGGCAGCGAAGACACTCTTCTGTCCCTGGATCCTCTTATCTTTGAACCTCAGTGACCATTCCCATGTGATTCTTTTCTTTTCACCTTTTTTTTTTCCCTACCCAACATTCATTTGTAATTTTTTGCATTAGGGAATGTGGTTCCCATTCTCTCATGCAGAGAGCAGTACCTTCCTACATATAGTAAATAGAATGGTGAAGAACTATACTGAAATGATAATGCAGAGCTGGAAAAGGAGAAATGGGGAGTGCTTTGAGAAATGGAATATTTTAAGCCTAGAAAAGCCATAATCCAGGCATCAGAATTCTAAGTTTAGTTCTTGCTAATAATGATAAAATAGGCACCTCACATAAGCTTCCAGGTATTTTGTTGGTTTTGTTTTTTATTTTTAACAGCTTAATTGGTATTTTGGCATTATGTGTCTAAAGTGTTGAAAATCTTCAAATAAGAAGTGCTATATAATTACAAAGATGGTATTATCTTTAATAATTCCTGAAATTTTTTTATAGGAGCATCTTTAACAGAATTAGACTCACCTCGGTTGCCTCCTCATTTATCAGAGTATGAACGGGATACATTACTTGTTCAACCTGAGGTAAGGTCTTTAATAACACTTAATACTGTTTAAAGGATGTATTATATGTTATTTGTGTCAGTATATAATCTAACCAATACAGTTTTGCTAAAATTATATATATATGCCTCTTTTTATAGGAAGTAGTAGAAATGTCACACATGCCAGGAGAGTTATTTAATTTATATCTTCATCAAAACTACATAGATTTCTTCACCGAAGTAGATGATCTCGTGAGAGCCACTGAATTTCTGAGTTTTGCAGATATCCTCAGTGGTGACTGGAATGTAAGACCATTTGACTTAAATATTTTCGTTTATGAGTATTTCCACTGAATTGAGAAAAGAAAGTTTACTTTTATCCCTAGTTGTTTAACAGTATTTTACATGACTCTTCTTAATAACTATGCTGCGATTAATTCATCCAGCCTAGTGTTTGTTCTGAAGCTTCAGTAGTTAATCTGTTTTTTCTGATTAATATAGCATCAATTTTTTCTGAAGTTATTTTCATATTTTAAAATTGATATATACTTAGAAAATTTGACAACCATTGAAAATTAGATAGAAGGGAAAGAACTATACATCTTGCTGTACTTTCTGCTAGGTTTTTTTTTGGTGGCTGACCTATTTGGGGATCCAGACCCTTGACCTTGGTGTTGTCAGCACCTTGCTCTAACCACGTGAGCTAACTGGCCAGCCCTCTGCTAGTTTTTATTTTTATTTTTTTACATATTTGGAATTATTTACTATAAAATTTGTATTTTTTCTTAATGACTTAACATTGCTGAATAATTAGAAAGAAATTGAAACATCATGACACAGCACTTACACATGCCTGCATAAGGACATTGTTTTTTTTTTTTTTTTTTTTTGAAAGATGACCGGTAAGGGGGATCTTAACCCTCGACTTGGTGTTGTCAGCACCATGCTCAGCCTGTGAGCGAACCGGCCATCCCTATATGGGATCCGAACCCGTGGCCTTGGTGTTATCAGCACCGCACTCTACCGAGTGAGCCACAGGCCGGCCCAGGACATTGTTTTATTACAACCACAATAGCATTATTACACCTAAGAAAGTTAACATTGATTTGGTAATATATTGTTCCTATTCTGAGTTCCCCAGTTGCCTCAAAAATATATTTAAAGTTGTTTCCCACACCCCTGTCCAACAGCCAATTAGAGTTCACACACTACGTTGTGCTCACTTCGGCAACACATATACTAGAGTTCACACACTACATTTGATTGTTTTGTCTCAATTGAATTTTCCTTGAATAATTTTGTAGCACTATTATTTTTAGGGCGGTGGTGTTGAAAAAAGTGAACATATACACACTGTACACAATTATTGAAAATCAACATTGTACCCCACATGTATGTATAATAAAAAATAAATTTAAAAAAAAGAAAAAAGTGAACATATAGAAATTAAATAATCTTTTTTTATGTGTTAGTAGTACCAGTGATAACTATTTTGTAAATCTCTTATTTTCTTTATTTCACATTTTGTCTCATTTGTCAGATACGTTCTTTACTCAGGGAATATAGTACATCTATAGCCACAAGAGGTGTGATACATTCCAACAAAGCCCGAGGATTTGCTCATTGCCAAGGCGGAGGATCCAGTTTTCGTCCCTTGCACAAACCCCAGTGGTTTCTAATAAGTAAAAAGGTAAAAAAAGAATTGTACACTTTTGGTAGGTGAATTTATGATATGTGAATTATATCTCAATAAAACTGTTATTTTTTTTTAAAGTAAAAGAAAAATGGTTTGTCTTTAGTAAAATAGTTGCTAAGGCCTATGATTTTCTTAGAATTATGATAAAATATGTAGAGAGCAATCTTCTTATGCTTAGACATTTTTTTGAGGGAAAAAGCACTAAAAAAAAAAGCACTTTTATTGGAATCAAAGTATAGTTATATTTTAATTTTAATTAAGGGCCGGCCCAGTGGCGCACTGGATAGTGCGCCGCTTGGGAGCACGGCGGCGCTCCCGCCGAGGGTTCGGATTCCATGTGGAGACCGGTTCCCGCTCACTGGCTGAGCGCGGAGCGGGCGCAGCACCGAGGGTTGCAGTCCCGTTGCCGGTCCCCGGTACGGGCACGACACTGAGGGTTGTGATCCCGTTACCGGTCAGTAAAAAAGACAAAAAGGAAAAAAATAATAATTAAATAAATAAATAAATAAACCCTGGTATACAAAATTTCAGTTACACAGGAGGAATAAGTTCAAGAGAGATATTGTACAAGTACACATGGTAGACTGTAGTTAATAACAATGTATTATATACTTGAAATCCCTAAGACAGTAGATTTTAAGTGATCTTACCATTAAAAAATGATAAATATGTGAGGTTATGCATATGTAAGTTACTTCAATTTAGCCATTCCACTGTGTTTATGTATTTCAAAACATCATGTTCTACACCATAAATATATACTATGTTCATCAATTTAAATAAACTCAATAAACAAATCAATAAAAAAGAAAAGAAATACTGACTTTGCCTCTAACCATCTGGACAAATTATTTTACTTAATTTGCTAATAAAAAAGAAAAGAAAAGAAATACTGACTTTGCCTCTAACCATCTGGACAAATTATTTTACTTAATTTGCTCTTAAGTCTCCACAGCTATCACTGTAAAAGATTGAATTATTTAGAGGCTGAAAATGGGTGGCCCATGAGTTATATACAACAGATTTTTAAAATTAATTGCCAGTCTTTAAAAATTAGTATAATAATTCAATCTCATATGAATTTCTGGCTTCAGAATTTCTGAAATCTCTTTTAAAAAAAAATGGAAGGTGAGGTCACGCTGGCTCATACTTCTACATGGCAGCAGTCAGCTCAAGCCAAGTAGCATCTGCCACTTTGAGACACGAGTAGTAGACAGTACTGTCTCCAGCTAGTCCACTCACTTATATTACCTGCCTGACTGCTGTAATATCTGAGTTTGTGACCCCTATATTGGGTCATCTATAAGATATCTTCCAGTTCTAAAATCATATGGCTAAGTATGATCATCCTATAATTCATTAGCTAAGAAATTTTTTCCAACAGATTTCTTAGAGAGTTTTAAGACTTTAAAGAAATTTATGTCCCTTCTTGACTTGCTTTACTCTTTATAACACATATATTAATTTTGCATATAGCTACATATGAATTATCTAAGACTGTAAGCTCCTTGAAAGCAGGGATTGTGCTTATTTCACAAAGAAACAGTATTCTCATGTACTTTGTGATGTGTGTATGCTCAAACAGAATTCCTTTGATTTTTAAGTTTGTTTTTCTTATACAGTATGCCTCTTTTAAAAAAATTCTTAAGTCAAATATGAAGTGGTTGTATAGGCATAATGCTTTATTAGATAATGCTAGGAAAAGTATAAAGGAATAATGAGATAAACCGTTTAAAATACATTTGTTGTATATAAACCCACACACTTTGTCATGTAATAATAAACTTAGTTTTTCTAGGAATACATTAACCAAATTTTTTACTTTTCTTTCATTTTTTTTTTCCTTTTCTATGTAGTATCGGGAAAACTGCCTGACAGCAAAAGCACTTTTTTCTGACTTCTGCCTACCAGCTTTGTGCCTCCAAACTCAGTTGTTGCCATACCTTGCTCTGCTAACCATTCCAATGAGAAATCAAGGTAATAACATGGATTTTTCTTTTCCCCAAGAAGTGCTTGGTATCAGTATCTTTTTTGTGGGTCAGCTCATTGCTGTGTAGTAGTAAGATGAGTTTTTTCCCTTTTCTTTATTTTTTGATCCAGAATTAATGCATTCTTTTTGTTTAAAAAAAAATAAATACAGAAGTATATAAAGTAAAAATTGTAAGTACCTCCCCTATAACCACAGGTTGCTTTTGGCAGGTTAGTGCAAATTCTTCCAGACTTCTTGTGTGTGTGTGTGTGTGTGTGTATAGAAACATACAGAATGAGAAAAGCTTTAATTTATGTATGTCACTTACCATGGATAACCTTCCATATTTTATGAGTTAATGTCAAAACATCAATGCTAAATAAAGTATATTTAAGTCTCTTTTTTTCAAAATATATAATAATTTTATTTAGCCTTATTGATATATATTTTGGTTGATTTCAGTATTACAAATGATGTCCATTAATAGTAAGTTTAGATTGTATTTCCAAGTTTTAAAATTATAAATAATGCTACAAGCAACATTAGTATACCTGTATCAGTGCACACTTGCATATTACCTCTTAAGAGATCTGCCTTTTTATGAACTTTATTAATTTTTCTACCAGTTGTTTCTCTTTTTTAATGTGTATTTTAAGAGCCACATTTTACTAACAGTTACATGTTTGTGTTGCTGATCTTCAAGATAGAAAACAGAATTTATGTAATATTTAAAATATTGGTAATCAACCACATAGTTTACCTTATAAGTGATCAGAAGAGAGGATTATAGAGTAAATGTCTGCTTTAATACAATAGTTTCATCTTATGACTTTTGTGAGTATTGGTACTTGAAGTTTTTAAAAAGTAAATTCAGGGGCCGGCCCGGTGGCGCACTGCTACAGTGCGCCGCTTGGGAGCGTGTTGGCGCTCCCGCCAAGGGTTCAGATCCCACATACAGACTGGCTGCTCACTGGCTGAATGTGAGGTACGGGCGCAACACCGAGGGTTGCGATCCCGTTGCCGGTCCCGGTCCGGTACGGGCGTGACACTGAGGGTTGCGATCCGTTGCCGGTCACGAAAAAAGACAAAAAGGAAAAAAAAAAGTATATTCATAGGCAAAAGTGGGATAACTTGGGCAGTGGACATGATTAACTCGTGGATCATAATCCAGAGATTTCCCTATCCTTGCCAATTTTTTTTAAGGTTACACTAGTTTTTTAACTTTATTTTGAAATAATTTCAAATTTAGAGAAAAGATGCAAGAAGAGTACAGGGGTTCTTGTATACCCTTCACCAGGATTCTTCAGTGTTAAATTTTTGCCATATTTGACTTATATTCTCTTTCTCTCTTTCTATACACACAAGCATACACATATATGTATTTTTTTCCTGAACCATGTTTGAGCAAATTGCAGGCATGATATCCTATTATTGTTAAACACTTCAGTCTGTACTTCTGAAAACAAGGACATTCTCCTACATAACCACAGCATGCACATCAACATGAGGAAATTAACATTGTTATTGTAATACCATTTATTTTATAGACCCCATTCAAATTTTGCCAGTTGTCCTAATAATATCCTTTGTAAAATAACAACTTTTTATTCCCTTTTTCTTCTTTCTTGAAAACCCAATGATTTTCAAAAACCCAATGCAAAATCACATAATGTATTTAGTTGTTTAGTTGCCATGTCCCTTTAGTCTTTGATATGGGCCAATTCAATTCGTAAGTTTTTCTTTGTCTGTGACATTTTTAAAAATTCTTTTAAAAACATATCCAATTTGTCTGGATGTCCATGACATTTTGAAAACATATACAACAGTTACTGTGTAGGTGATCCTTCAATTTGGGTTTGTCTGGTGATTCCTCATGATTGGATTCAGGATATGTATTTTTGGCAGGAATACTAGTATCACTAGAAGTGATGCTGTGTTCTTCTCAGTGCATCATGTCAGAAGAATATGATGTTTATCCAATTACTGGTGAAGTTAACTTTTATCATTTGGTAGATGATCTCTCTCAGGTTTTTCAGTGTAAAGTTAATAAGTATTTTATGGGGAGATACTCTGAGACTATGTAAATATCCTATGTCTTGTTAAGATTTCACCCATTGTTATAGCATCCATTGAATATTATGTCCTGAATCTGTGATGCTTGACAAATGGTGGTTTTTTATTTTTATTTTTATTTTTATTTTTTTTCCTTTTTCGTGTCCGGCAACGGATCGCAACCCTCAGTGTCGCGCCCGTACCGGACCGGGACCGGCAACGGGATCACAACCCTCGGTGTTGTGCCCGCACCTCGCTCAGCCAGTGAGCGGGAACCAGTCTGTATGTGGGATCCAAACCCTCGGCAGGAGCACCGCTGCGCTCCCAAGCGGCGCACTGTAGCAGTGCGCCACCGGGCCGGCCCCAAATGGTGGTTTTTTTAAAATGCCATCATTTCTTCTGTATTTGTGTTGGTAAATTGTACTGGAAGGTATAGCTTGCCTTCTCTTCCACTTATTTATTTGTTTGTTTATTCACTAATATTAGTATGGACTCTGGATTTCTATTTTTCCAGTTGTAGTTCCTTGCTGTCATCATTTATTTTGGTCTCAAATTGTCCAGTGCTGCAGTGAGCTAACTCCGTATCTTTTGTTATGTCCCTCTTACCTCTTTGAATACTGTTTTTCAGAAACAAAATGTTTCAATATCATTTTTTACTTTCCCTGCCCCGGCCCTGAAATCAGAAACCTCAAGGAGCTCTGATTCCTTAGAGGGAATGGTATTTAGAAAGTAGGATCTGGGCACTAGGTATGGTCACTACTACTGAAGTATCGTTCCTAGGCTTTTTCAGCAGAACAAAACAAAAAATGGGGTCTATAAAATAAATGGTATTACAATAGCAATGTTAATTTCCTCATGTGTGTGTGTGTGTGTGTGTGTGTGTGTGTGTGTGTGTGTAAAACATGAGTTTACAGCAGTACCTTCAATTTCAATCTTAACACCACAGAGTTTATTCTAACCTTACCCCTTTCCATATTTGTACCTCCCTTTTTGAACAATGAAAAACCTATCTCCCATTTTCCTAAATGCAAATACTTATTTACTCAATTCCTCTGTATATAATCCATTTCCAGACAATGCAGGTTGTTCCTTCAGTCCCAGCCCTAATGCCACCAACTCACATAGGCTCAGCCAGCCATCTTCTACATTCCCACTCTTGCTGTGGGACCAAGAATCAGATTAGGAAGGGTCTCCTTGGACCAGGAGCATCATCACCTGAAGCCTGTGAGAAATGCAGAATCTCAGGCCTCACTCAAGACCTGCTGAATAAATCTGTACTTTAATAAGATTCTCTAGGTGATTCTTATGCATGAGGAATTTGAGGGGTACTGATTTAGATTATATATGTTTGGAATCATCTGGAAAATCATTTTATCCACTAGTTAAAAATTCAGATTCCAGGATCACAACACTAACTTTCCATATCAAAGAGCTGTGTATTTTATTTTTTTTATTTTTTATTTTTTCCCTTTTGTCTTTTTTCAGAGCTGTGTATTTTAAAATCCTGATTGTAGGCAACAAAAGCAAAAATAGATAAATGGGATTACATCAAAGTAAAAATCTTCTGCATAGCAAAAGAAATAATCAACACAGTGAACAGACAACCTACAGAGTGGGAGAAAATATTTGCAAACTATACATTTGATTAGGGGTTAACATCCAAAGTATCTAAGGAACTCTACTCAATAGCAAGAAAACAAATAACCAAATTGTAATGCAGGAGCCCCAGATCTAAAAGGGCACTCGTGTAATGTTTGCCTACTCCAAAAAATTCACCCAGTTGCTCAGTGGGTAGAGACATTGGTTTATTAAACTAACGAGAGTCACTGATGGCAGCCAAAGTCACTGACAGCAGCCTGTCAGTCAGAAAATCTGCGCTGCAATGGGATACATATACCAGTTATATAGTGAACAGACCAGAGTAGGAGTGTAAATCATTTTTAGGCTTACATGCAGACCCTCACCCCACTCACATAACTCAGAGTGCATGGGAGATCTGGCTGAGTAGATAAATTAATATACTCACTACTCTCCTGACACCAGACTGCTAGTTCACTTACTTAGGGTCCCTCCAGCTCTCTTTTTCTCTTCGAGGGCACATGCCTTTCCTTGGGTAACTACCTTGGCCAGGGGTAGTCTCCCAAGGGGGAGGAGGAACTCTGGTAAGCACAGGGAGGGGGGAATAAGGCTATGTCCAGCATTTACCCTATACCAATTTTATTTATTTATTTATTTTTATTTTTATTTTTATTTTTTTGTCTTTTGTCTTTTTTTCCGTGTCTGGCAACGGATCGCAACCCTCAGTGTTGCCCCC
>NW_007727332.1:389179-391826 GCF_000696425.1 Galeopterus variegatus | reverse complement strand
GGGAGCCGGTCTGTATGTGGGATCCGAACCCTCGGACGGGAGCGCCAGCCGCGCTTCCCAAGCGGTGCACTATCCAGTGCGCCACCGGGCCGGCCCCTACCAATTTTAAAAGTGGGCAAATGGCCAACAGGTATATGAAAAAATGCTCAACATCACTAATCATCAGGGAAATGCAAATTAAAACCACAGTGAGATATTACCTCACACCTGTTAGAATGGCTGTTATCAGAAAGACAAAAGAGAGCAACTGTTGGTAAGGATGTGCAGAAAAGGGAATTCACACACTGTTACTCAGAATGTAAATTAGTACAGCCTTGTTATGGAAAAGTGTGGAGGTTCTTCAAAAAATTAAAAATAAGAACTACAATTCAGTCCAAGAATCCCACCACTGGGTATATATCCAAAGGAAAGGCTATCAGTATGTTAAGGAGATTATCTGCACTACCTTGTTTATTGCAGCACTATTCACAATGGCCAAGTTACAGAAAGAACTTCAGTGTCCATCAGTGGATGACTGGATAAAGAAAATGTGTATATACTTGATGGAGTACTATTCTGCTATAAAAAGAGGAGGAAGTCATGCCATTTGCAAGAACATGGATAAAGCTGGGGGACATTATGTTAAGTGAGATAAACCAGGCACAGAAAGACAAATACTACATAATCTCGCTCCTGTGTGGAATCTAAAAAAGTTGATCTCATAGTAGTAAAAAGTAGAATAGTGGTTACCAGGGCCTAGGGTAGTTAGCAGGGTGGGGCAAAGATTGGGTAGATGTTGGTTAAAGGATGCAAAATTTCAGTTAGATAGGAATAAATTCAAGAGATTTATTTTATAACATCCAAACTATAGCTAACAATACGAGTATATAGTGTTCGTGAAAAATGTTGAGAGTATATGTAAAGTGTTCTCAGCACAAAAATGATATGTGAGGTAATGCATTTGTTAATTAGCTAGAGTTCCATAATGTATATCTACTTTAAAACAATATTTTGTTTGTTTTGTTTTGGTTTTGGCGGGTGGCCTGTAAAGGGATCCAAACCCTTGACCTTTGTGTTATCAGCACCATGCTCTAATCAAGTGAGCTGACTGGCCAGCCTTAAAATGATACTTTGTAGACAGTAAACACATAATTTTATGTGAATTTTTAAAAATTCAAATTTCCAACTGTGTAGTGGATTTTTTAAAAGTAAGTATCAAAGTGTTAAGAGGTTTATAAATTATAGTCAAAAGTAGGATGTTTTGGCTTTTCTTTTTATTACCAATTTTTACCCTGTTTCTTCCACTCTGTCATTTTCAGCTATTATTTTTTAAAATATTTTTTCTGCTCCATTCTTTCAGTCCTTTTCCTTCTATTCCTTCATTAGGGTATGTTGGTGTGCTTTAAAGTGTCCCACGTTTTTCTGAGACTTTGTTCATTTTTATTCTATTTGCTCTCTATTTTTTGGTTGTGTAACCTCTATCATTTTATGTCCAAGTTTGCTTATTTTTTCTTCTGCCTGTTCACATCTACGGTTGAGCTCTCATGTTGGTTATTATACTTTTCAACTCTAGAATTTTATTTGGTCCTTTTTTATGATTTCCATCTCTTTATCAATACTCTCTTTTTGGTGAGACATTGTTATAGCTTTCTTTACGTCTTTAGGCATGGTTTCCTTTTGTTCTTTGAAAAATGTTAATAATGGTTTCTTTGAAATCTTTTTTATGTTAAATTTAATGTGTGGGCTCTCTCAAAGGCAGTTTCTTTTGCCACCTTTTTCCAGTATATAGGTCACACTTTACAGTTTCTTCACATCTCATAATTTTTTGTTGAAAACTGGGCATTTTGGAGAATGTATTATAGCAACTCTGGGTACTGATTCCCCTCCTCCATCTCTGTGGCTTTTTATTGTTGTGTGCTCCTTTGTTTGTTTAGTGACTGCGCTGAACTATTTTAATGGAGTCTTGTCTTCCTGTGCAGCAGGAGCCTTTGTCACTCCTCAGAGAGCTCAGCCTTGAGCGTACCTACAGGTGCCTTGAGCATACCTACAGGCACCTTGGGACGATGGTGGTTTTAGCAGAGCTCTCTTTGTCTGTCTCCCCTGTTTTTTCAGTATAGCTCTTTGCCTAATTTGGTATCACACCCACCTGTTGGACTCCACTAATTACTGGCTGATTACTCTACAGGCATACCTTGGAGATACTGTGGGTTCAGTTCCAGACCACTGCAATAAAGTGAATATTGCAGTAAAGCAAGTCACACAGATTTTTTGGCTTTGCAGTACATATAAAAGTTACGTTTACACTGTACTATAGTCTATTAAGTGCAATAGCATTATGTCTAAAAAAATGTACGTACCTTAATTTAAAAATACATTATTGCTAAAAAATGCTAATCATCATGTGAGTTTTCAGTGAGTCGCAATCTTTTTGCTGGTGGAGGGTCTTTCCTCCATGTTGATGGCTGCTGACTGCTCAGGGAGGTGGGTGGAGGTTGGGTGGCTGTGGCAATTTCTTAAAATAAGACAACAATGAATTGTGCTGCATCAATTCACTCTTCCTTTCACAATTTCTTTGTAGCATGCAACGCAGTCTCCCCACAGTAGAACTTCTTTTTTTTTTTTGTCTTTTTCGTGACCAGTAAGGGGATCGCAACCCTTGGTGTGGTGT
>NW_007727332.1:385288-388611 GCF_000696425.1 Galeopterus variegatus | reverse complement strand
GAACCCGCGGCGGGAGCACTGCTGTGCTCCCAGCGCCGCACTCTCCCAAGTGCACCACAGGGTCGGCCCTAGAACTTCTTTCAAAATTGGAGTCAATCCTCTCAAACCCTGCTGCTCCTTTATCAACTAAGTTGAGGAAATAATCTAAATCCTTTGTTGTCATTTCAACAGTGTTCACAGCATTTCATCTCAGGAAACCACTTTCTTTGTTCATGCATAAGAAGCAACTCCTCATTAGTTAGTTTTGTCACGAGATTACAGCAATTCAGTCACATCTTGAAACTCCATTTCTAATTCTAGTTCTCTTGCTGTTTCCACCACATCTGCAGTATCCTCAACTGAAATCTTGAACCCTTCAGTCATCCATGAGTATTGGAATCAACTTCTTCCAGACTTCAGTTGCTGTTGCTGTTTTGATATTCTCCCATAAATCACGAATGTTCTGATGACATCTAGAGTGGTGAATGCTTTCTAGAAAGTCTTCAATTTATTTTGCCTGGATCAGAAGAATCACTATCTATGGCAGCTATAGCCTTGCAAAATGTATTTCTTAAATAATTAAAACTTGAAAGTCAAAATGACTCCTTGATCTATGGACTGCAGAGTGGATATTGTGTTAGCAGGCATGAAAACAGCATTCATCATCTTATACCTCTCCATTAGAGCTCTTGGGGGATCAGGTACATTGTCAGTGAGTGGTAATGTTTTGAAAGGGATATTTTTTACTGAGCAGTATGTCTCAACAGTGGGCTTGAAATATTCAGTAAACCATGCTGTAAACAGATGTTCTGTCAGACTTTGTTGCTCTGTTTATAGAACACAGGCAGTGCAGATTTAGCATAAGTCTTAAGGGCCCTAGGATTTTCAGAATGGTGAGCATTGGCTTCAACTTAAAGTCACTAGTTGCTTTAGCCCCAATGAAGGAGTCAGCCTGTCCTTTGAAACTTTGTGGGCAAGTATTGACTTCTCCTCTCTAGCTATGAAAGTCCTAGATGACATCTTCTAATAAAAGGCTCTTTCATCTATGCTGAAAATCTGTTGTTCAGCCACCTTCATCGGTAGTCTTAGCACTAGATCTTCTGGATAACTTGCTGCAGCTTCTACATCAGTCTTGCTGCTTCACCTTGCACTTTTATGTTATGAAAGCAGCTTCTTTCCTTACACCTCACGAACTAACCTCTGCTAGCTTCGAACTTTTCTTCTGCAGCCTCTTCACCTCTCTCAGCCTTCACAGAATTGAAGAGAGTTAGGGCCTTGCTCTGGATTAGGCTTTTGCTTAGGGAGTGTTGTGGCTGGTTTGATCTTCTATCCGGTTTGATCTTCTATCGGGACCACTAAAATTTCTCCATATCAGTAATAAGGCTGTTTTGCCTTCTTGTCATTTGTGTAATCGGGAGTAGCTTTTTTTTTTTTTGGTGACCAGTAAGGGGATTGTAACCCTTGGCTTGGTGTCATCCGCACTGCGCTCAGCCAGTGAGCACACCGGCCATCCCTATATAGGATCCAAACCCACAGCCTCGGCACTCCCAGCACCGCACTCTCCCGAGTGAGCCACAGGGCCAGCCCGGGAATAGCATTTTTATTTATTTATTTATTGGCAGCTGGCCTGTTCAGGGATCCGAACTGTTGACCTTGGTGTTATAACACCACGTTCTAACCAGTCAAGCTAACCAGATATCCCTGGAGTAGCACTTTTAATGTCCTTCAAGAACTTTTCCTTTGCATTCAACTGTTTGGCACAAAGAAGCTTAGCTTTTAGCCTGTCTCAGCTTTCAACAGGCCTTCCTCACTAAGCTTAGTCATTTCTAGCTTTTGATTTAAAGTGAGAGACATGATTCTTCCTTTCACTTGGACACTTGGAGGTGATTGTAGGGTTATTAATTGGCCTACTTTCAGTGTTATTTTGTGTAATGGAATAGAGTGGCCCAAGGATGGGGAGAGATGGGGATAACTGGTCAGTGGAACAATCAGAATATATACATTTATCGATTAAGTTTGCTGTCTTCTGTGCATATGTTAATGGCACCCCAAAATATTTACAATAGTTCAAATACAAAGATCACTGATCACAGATCATCATAACAGAAATAATAATAATGAAAAAGTTTGAAATATTGCAAGAATTACCAGAATGTGACACAGACAAACTGAGCACATGCTGTTGGAAAAATGGTGCCAGTAGGCTTGCTCAACATAGGGTTGCCACAAACCTTCAATTTGTAAAAAGAAAACAAAACCATTATCTGCAAAGCACAGTAATACAGAGTACAATAAAACAGGGTGTGCCTGTATTATTTTCAACAGCGCCCTGGGGCAAAAATTTCTCCACAATCTGATCTAGTTACTTTGGGGCAGGTATAAGCTTAGATGCCAGTCACTGAGGTGTATTTAGAATCCAGGAGGACTCTTCTTAGCTGTCTCTTTCCCTTGTCCTATTTGATAAACTTGTTGGCTTATGTTCAGCTTGTTGCTCTTAATTAAGAGGCGCTGGTTTTAGGAGTGCCCTTAGGCTCGAACTTCCCCATACTATGTTCAAATAAAGTCAGATCCTTTGGGGTAAGCTTTAGAGCTCTCTCTCTTATGGACTGCCTCTCCTCATGGGCAAAATCTCTGAGCCAGTATTCTGGGTAGGTGCTCAGCTGCAGAGGGAGCCTCTGATCATCTTAGCTTGCCTCTCCCAGTGCAGATCCTTTGCTCCACTAATGAGCTGGGGTGAGGGAGATTGCAGTTCAGGGGTATGCAGTGCGGCTCTGATAGAGCCTCTATAGTGTGAGCAGAAGCTGGGTGGAGAAAGGGAGAAAACTCTCGGCCCACTCACTAGGAGGGATCCCTGTATCCTTGGCTGTACCCATTAGGAATGAAGTTTCCATCAGGCTGAGCTAGGGATGGGGAAGGGAGGGAGGAGATAGTGGCTCAGATGCCACAGATTCTCCCCATTAGATTTTCTTGAATAAATTTTTTTTCATTTGTTGTATGCCCCAGGACAATTTCCAGAGACTTTAAATGATTGGCTTTTTTTATAGTTTTAATTAGTACCAGGGAGTGGGTATACAAGCTCATGATGCCATCCTGTACATCTGCTATGTCATTCTTTTAAAATTTTTAATTGTGGTAAAATACACATAACATAAAATTTATCATCTTAACCATTTTTAAGTATACAGTTCAGTAGTGTTAAGTATATTCACTTTGTCCTGCAGCCAATCTCCAGAACTTTTTCATCTTGCAAAACTGAAATTCTTTTTTTTTTTTTTTAAAAGATGACCGGTAAGGGGATCTTAACCCTTGACTTGGTGTTGTCAGCACCACGCTTTCCCAAGTGA
>NW_007727332.1:350113-384288 GCF_000696425.1 Galeopterus variegatus | reverse complement strand
GTCAGCACCACGCCCACCCAGTGAGCAACCGGCCATCCCTATATGGGATCCGAACCCGTGGCCTTGGTGTTATCAGCACCGCACTCTCCCGAGTGAGCCACAGGCCGGCCCAAAACTGAAATTCTATAACCATTAAACAACTCTCCACTTCCCTCTCTCCCCAGTCCCTGGCAACCACTATTCTACTTTCTGTCTCTATGAATTTTACTACTCTAGGTATTTCATATAAGTGGAATCATATAATATTTGTCCTTTTGTGACTGGCTTATTTTATTTAGCATAATAGCATCAAGGTTTATCCATATTGTAGCATACATCAGAATTACCTTCATATTTAAGGTTGAATAATATTCCATTGTATGTACATACCACATTTTGGTTATCCATTCATCTGTCGAGGGACACTTGGGTTACTTGCATCTTTTGACTATTGTGAATAATGCTGCTATGAACAGGGAAATATCTCTTGAGATTCTGCTTTCAGTTCTTTTGAGTAGATACCCAGAAGTGGAATTGCTGAATCATATAATAATTCTACTTTTAATTTTTTGAGGACCCATCATACTATTTCCCATAGCAGCTATACCGTTTTACATTACTACCAGCAACGCACAAGGGTTCCAGTTTTGCCACATCCTTGTCACTTGTTATCTGTTTTTTGATAATAGCCATACTAATAGGTGTGAAGTGATATCTCATTGTGGCTTTGATTTTGTGTTTCCCTAAAGATTATTAGATGTTCAGCATCTTTTCATGTGCTACTGGCCATTTGTATGTTTTCTCTGGAGAATTGCCTATTTAAAACTTTTTTTATCTGTTTTCAGCTCAGATTTCTTTTATCCAAGATATTGGAAGACTTCCTCTGAAGCGACACTTTGGAAGGTAAGCTGATCGTCTTAATTCCCAAACAGCTGTTGCTGAAATGTCCACTGAATATGTGCAGTATATAATTAGTAAATGTTTTCTGTAAAACCCAAGAAAAAGGTATTGTATTCAGTGATTAAAAACCATATAATTTTATTGTAGACCCTTCATTTTATTAAATATAACAGCATATTTTCACCCACTCCCTATGAAATATATCAGACTAAATAGAATCAGAATTGCAAAGGCAGAGGAATCTTTAAAGTACTCTAGTTAACAGATTTTGCAAGTCTAGAAACCCCTTTTTAGCTTTCCTGACAAGCAGCCTTGAAAATAAATCATCATGCACATCAAATACTATTTACTTAGGATGAATTCTGAGAAATGAAATTCCTGGATCAATAGGTATACACCTTTTTGAGGCTCTTGCTCTGTATTGCCAAATTGCTTGCAAAAATATTTTACCAATTTTATACTCACAGTGTATCAGTATGTTGTTTCCTCCTAATCGATGCCACCACTGGATTTTGTCATTTTAAAAGTATTTTTGACAGTTTAGAAGATGACTGTAATAGCTTTTTATTTTATTTCCACTTTTTAAGTTACAAATTATGTTGAATGATTAGTAACCATTTATATTTCTTTTGTAACTTGTTCATGTTTTGTGCCCATTTTTCTATAATTTCTTTAATTTGTTTTTATTTTGTGAGAACTCTTTACTGAAGACATTAATTAACCATTTTTATATTGTAAGTGGTAAGGATGTATTCACAGTTTGCCATTTACCTTTTAGTTTTATTTATATAGTTTAAACTAAAGGGACTGACTGAACAGTGAGCACAGTGAAGGTAAATGAAAGGCTAGAGGACATGGCTTCATAGTCATCACACTCATGGTATAATTTAATTCTTTGGTTATTATTGATGCCTGCACTGTGAATCTGACAGATTGAAAATGGAAGCCCTGACTGACAGGGAGCATGGAATGATAGACCCTGACAGCGGAGATGAAGCCCAGCATAATGGAGGACTGCCTGCAGAGGAAGCTGTAGATGAGCCCAGTCAAACCATTGAACCTGAAACCTGGTCTCTTCCTTTGAGTCAGAACAGTGGGAATGAACTGCCCGCCAGCCAGCCTCAGCCCTTTTCATCCCGAGGAAACATGGAAGAAGAAGACATGATAATAGAAGACTATGAGAGTGATGGGACATAGAAACCAGCCTGCCCATCAGACTGCTACTGATAGATTGATTTTAGTTTTATGCAGTGGTACTTGAAAAGAGTTAGTATACTTTTCTGGTGAATTACAGTTTGTTAATTCTTCATTATTATGTTATTTCATCACAAGTAACTGACTTATGTCAGTTTTATGCAGTGGTACTTGAAAAGAGTTAGTATACTTTTCTGGTGAATTACAGTTTGTTAGTTCTTCATTATTATGTTATTTCATCACAAGTAACTGACTTCTGTTATCTTGAAGTAAATAGAAGATCAAGCCTTCAAAAAATCTATAATTTTTTCTCTAGTATTTATTTAATTTTATGGAGTGGTTTAGGCAGAGGTCAGTGAGTGAGGTGTGTTTGAACATTATGCCAGATATCAGAAACTGTGAAGGAATAATCCAGAACACAAAAACTTTATGGGGGTTGTAAATATCAATTATAAAACAGTTTAGGATGCAAATATGAATGTGAATAAACTTTGTGCCTTATTTACAGTTTCTCTGTCGTCTCAGATGCCGTTTTTATGTGTTGTACAATGGAATATTTTAGATACTTTGGAAAGTATTTACATAATTTATGTCAAAATTAAAATGTTAAATTTCATTTTGTTCTATCTTTTCACATTGCCTAATATGCACTGTCTGCCACGTATCATTAGGCATACTACATGAGTCTCCATCCAGGGTCGAACTTTTCCAAAGACAGGGAAGGGAGGGATAGGTCGTTCTCTGCAGGAGCCCACTGTGTAACCATTGCTGCGAGGCGCGGGTTGGGGGGCACTGTTGGAGGGGCACGGAGCAGCGCCAGCGCCTGGAGGGAGTTGGACCTGACAAAGCCGGGCGGGGCAAAGCTGTGCTCGGCCTCCCCGGCCCCGCCCCGGGAGCCCGATCTGGTTTCAGTGCCCGGGGCGGCGCGCGTGCTCTTCCCTGTGGCTGCTCAGGTGAGTGGGGCCGGGGGTGGGGCCACAGGACCGCGACGCGGGCTGGGAGGGCCCCGCAGCCCCCGGCCCTGGTGCGCGGAGCGGGAGCCGGAGCGGGGAAGGTGGAGGGGCGCCTCTCCGGCCCCTCGGAACTTCTCGGCCCGCTGGCGCTCGCCGCTCGGCCCCGCCATAACCTGCCAAGGACCGCGACAGGCGGGCGGGACCCGCCGGGTTTCACTCAGCGGACACAGGTGCGGCCAAGCCGCCGCCTTCCGGGCGCGGGGCGGGACCCGCACCCTTGCTGCGATCCCGGTTATTCCTACCTGGGACGTCTGGCCCGACTTAGTTCTGGCCACTTTAGGGCGGAATCTCGAAAGACTGTGGGTTTTCAATCAGAAACGCGAAAACCGACCACATTCCGGTGAGCGAGTCGGGACAGACGGGATTTGTAGGACCGGACGCCCAGAGGTTGACTCGGGGAGACCCCAGCTAAGATGCTCGGTATCCCCTGGCAGTGGTGGGTTAGCTAAAACCCGCAGAGGCTTTCCCTACCTCTTGGGAGCCCAGAAATACCTCAAATCTACCCCTTTCTTGGGCCCGGCAAAACTTGAAAGTCAGCTAAAGCGGTGATTTTGTTTGTATAAAGGTGACCAGGCATGATTCCTGCGACACTTTGCTGGAGGGAGCCATTTCTTCTTGCCACCGCTGTGGCTCTCCGAGATAGGTGTTCCTACAGAGTGGAGTCAGAGACCCGGACCTGAACAAAACAAACCCACTCTGTCTCAGCATGCTGGACCTGAGTGGACTCTCAGTGACATCCTGAAAAACTTTAGGGGTATCAGATATTCAAGATGTGATCAAATAGAGCTGACCATTCCCTTCTAAAATCACATATTTTGTTCTTCCACAATTGTTCACATTTATAATTTTTTGCTTTTTACTTAAACACTGCTAAAGTGGTCTGATTCAAAGAAGCCACTTTTCTCAGGTGAAGATGAGTTAAATCCATTACAGTGAATCACACTTTTACCAGTGAGTTAAATTAACCAGTGGAGTATCCTGTAAAGGCATATATATTTTACATATTGAGAGGTATTATTTAAAACTTGCTGAAATATTTATTGTGTTTTTGCTTCGACATTTCTCAGGAACTGTACATATTTCAAAAACTGTAGTAGTACTATGTATTTCTAGAATTTAAACTTTTCTGGACAACAAAGAGATAAAAGACAAAGGGACAAAAATTACTGCTAATTGCTGTCATTTATAGAGCTCCTACTTTGCATCAGGCACCATGTTGGGGCTATCACAGTCAATCCTCTAAAACTGGAGACCCTAGAATTCCTTCTTGGACCCCTTCTCCATCTCCACCCCATTCCTTTGGAGAGTATATCCAGTCTGGTAGCAGTACGTGCGGTCTGTGGGCAGACTGCCTCCTTGACATTGCTGCCTATATTTCTAACCGGCGTCTGCAACTCTTCAGCCTGCTCTTCCCTAAGGGTAAACTGGAGGGGTGGAGAAATGAAGCAGATAAAATGATCAGATGTCTGGGATTTGTTTCAAAGTAATCTACTGGCAGAGGGAATAGGATGGGAGGTATAGATTAAACAAGATTGACTATAAATTGGTAATTATTGAAGCTGGTTGATGGTACACAAAGGTTCATAATACTATTCTTTCCACTTTTTATTGTATTTGAAAATTTCTATAACAAGATTTTTAAATACCGTATATCTAGAATTTGACTTCTTTTTTTTTTTTTTTTTTTTTAAAGGATGACCGGTAAGGGGATCTCAACCCTTCACCGCACTCTCCCGAGTGAGCCACGGGCCGGCCTTAGAATTTGACTTCTTTTTTTTTTTTTTTAAAGGATGACCGGTAAGGGGATCTCAACCCTTCACCGCACTCTCCCGAGTGAGCCACGGGCCGGCCTTAGAATTTGACTTCTTTTTTTTTTTTTTTAAAGGATGACCGGTAAGGGGATCTCAACCCTTCACCGCACTCTCCCGAGTGAGCCACGGGCCGGCCTTAGAATTTGACTTCTTTTTTTTTTTTTTTAAAGGATGACCGGTAAGGGGATCTCAACCCTTCACCGCACTCTCCCGAGTGAGCCACGGGCCGGCCTTAGAATTTGACTTCTTTTTTTTTTTTTTTAAAGGATGACCGGTAAGGGGATCTCAACCCTTCACCGCACTCTCCCGAGTGAGCCACGGGCCGGCCTTAGAATTTGACTTCTTTTTTTTTTTTTTTAAAGGATGACCGGTAAGGGGATCTCAACCCTTCACCGCACTCTCCCGAGTGAGCCACGGGCCGGCCTTAGAATTTGACTTCTTCTCACGATCTCTGTGGTCCATTGTATTACTTCAGAGGTTTCCTAAACAGTCTTCTTGTTCTGGAGTGTACTCCCAACACAGCATCCACAGCCTGTTAAAAACAAGTCAGATCATGTTATTCTACTCAGAATCTTCCAATGGCTTCTCACCTCACTCTTGGTAAAAGTTCAAGTCCTTTCCAGTGGTTTTCAGCGCCCTGCATGATTCAGACGGCTGCAGTTCCACTACTCACCTTCTCACTCTGCTGCTGCTGCACTGGCCTCCATGCTTTAATATTTCTTGCACATGCCAGGCACTCCTGCCTGGACTTTTAGACTAGCGCTTCCATCTGCTTGGAACACTCTTCTCCTTGATACCTGCCTGGTTTCCTCCTTCACCTTAGTTCTATATTCAGATGTCACGTTCGTTATGAAGACTTCCCTGGCCACTCCTTTTAAAATTGTAACTCTTCATTCCCTTTCTCAACTTCGTTCTTTAGCGTATTATATATTTTATTTCTCTATCGTCTGTTACCACCCTTCACTAGAATTGAAGCCCCATGAAGGCAAGGATTTCAGTCTGCCTTGTTCAATGATATGCCTTCAGCATGCCTGGTGCAAAGTAGGTGCTTGGCAAATATTGGTGGAATGATAGGTCTCCATTTTACAAAGTAAAATCAAGCCTTTGGAATTTCCAAATTGTTCAGTGTCATAAAGTTGGGGTTATCCATTTTAATTTTGAGATCTTGATAGTCTTCAAGTACAATACCATTTGCCCAGTAAGTCTTCAGTAAATACTTGCTTATAAGCAATTGGAGGGAGAAATTCAATGTATCTTAAGCCTAGTAATTGCATTAGCAAATTGTTTCCTTCCTTTTGCATATGTGCCCAGGTCATTGGTTTCATGAAAGAAATCAACAGGCCTATTAGTAAAGGTGCTTTATTTCTGAGGTGGGTTGAATACCTTCTAAGATACTGTCTCTCCGTGGCAACAGTTAATCACCTTTAGAAAACTACTCTGAAAAGAATATTTATGGTTGTTACTGCTGTTCTGTGTTGTACCTGCAGGAAACCTTAGGCTTTGGTGATTTTTATCTCAGAAAATTCAATTTTTAAAATCTAGTATCAAGTGTTAATATTTCAGTGGAAGAAGCAATTCCTGTAAACTGACTTCCTTGATTTAGGAAGGGAGGACTCTCCACTCCCTGTGTTTTAACAAGACTGCTTCTCCTTGGCTATTCCATAGCAGCTGTGAGTTAATGAAAATGAAGAGTATTTGCTGACCCATCAAATTTTGGTATGCTGAAACTCTTAAATATTTTGATTCAGATGTTTGAAGAAAGGACTTTACTTGGGAGTTTGTTAGTGTTCTGTATTGTTAAAGTTTTGTCATTTTTGTTTTTTTTTTTTTTTCATTTTGTTGTTTATAGGGCTCATGGATAAATTAGACTTACAAATGTTTCAATATGTAAAATTCAGAGCTAAGGCTTAAAATTTTGATTGCACTTAAAATGGCATAGAATGATGACTATCCCCAGATAATCTAATAGTTACATATATTTAAAATATACATATAATGTTTATTTTTATCATTTTTATATATCCTAATAATTAGACATGATCATGTGAGTCTCCTGAATACTTTTTGCTATTAAGTGAGTAAAATCAGCATTATTGAAAGGATGAATAACTAAGCATAAGTGATAACTTTAATCTTGGCCACAGGTGTGAAAATCACAAATGTCGTCAAATGAGGGAAGATCCAAAAACCAGGACAGGCACTATGATAAGGTCCCAGGAGACTTGCCCTATCAAGATGGCACCATAAGAACCCTCCAGACTCTTCAGGACAGTGAGCTGGCCGTGAGTGCTGATCCTTTGCCACCACCCCCTCTCCCATTACAGCCACCATTCGGCCCAGACTTCTACTCAAGTGACACAGAGGAACCAGCCATAGCACCAGATCTCAAACCTGTAAGGCGCTTTGTCCCTGACTCCTGGAAGAACTTCTTCAGAGGGAAAAAAAAGGACCCAGAATGGGATAAGCCAGTTTCTGACATCAGATACATCTCTGATGGAGTGGAGTGTTCACCTCCAGCCTCTCCAGCAAATCACCGTTCACCTCCCGACTCCTGCAAGGATCCTTACCGAGGGTCAGAAGGAACCTTTAGTTCCCAAAAAGAGGCTGATGCAATGCTTCCCCGAGATCCCTATGGGTCTCTAGGCCGACACACACAAACTGCTCGAACATACAGTGAGAAGGTGGAGGAGTATAACCTGAGGTATTCCTACATGAAGTCATGGGCAGGCCTGCTGAGAATTCTGGGCGTGGTGGAGCTGCTTTTGGGGGCTGGCGTCTTTGCTTGTGTCACAGCTTACATTCACAAGGACAATGAGTGGTATAACTTGTTTGGATACTCACAGCCCTACAGCATGGGAGGCAGCCTGGGCAGTACGTATGGGGGCTATTACTACAGTGGCCCCAAGACCCCTTTTGTACTTGTGGTCGCTGGATTAGCTTGGATCACCACCATTATTATTCTGGTTCTTGGCATGTCCATGTATTACCGGACTATTCTTTTGGATTCTAACTGGTGGCCCCTAACTGAATTTGGAATTAATGTCGCCTTGTTTATTTTGTATATGGCTGCGGCCATAGTCTATGTGAATGATACCAACCGAGGTGGACTCTGCTACTATCCATTATTTAATACGCCAGTGAATGCAGTGTTCTGCCGGGTAGAAGGAGGACAGATAGCAGCAATGATCTTCCTGTTTGTCACCATGATAGTTTATCTCATTAGTGCTTTGGTTTGCCTAAAGTTATGGAGGCATGAGGCAGCTCGGAGACACAGGGAATTTCTGGAACAACAGGAGGTAAGTGATTTCACAAGCAGTCATTTGTTTTTTGTTTTTTGTTTTTTCTGTTACTTGCTCCTTTGTTAAAAATGTAGAGTCCTCAAAACAGAAAGTTTTCAGGGAAGTCTTTTTTTTTTTTAATGATTTGAGATTCAAAAGTCCTAGCTCAGTATCTGATATGTTTTGACTGAGATAACCCACTTTGGTGCTTCACTGCTGTATAACATCACCAGATGTGTGATATATAGTTTGATGGTTGCATTATTATGTCTGTCTGATGCTTAAGAGGAAAATACAGCTACTAAATTTCTGCAGAGAATAATAATATACTCAGTAAATTAAGTGTCTCATCATTAAAGTAAGTTTGAGGACAATTTTGATTTTTTAATATAGTAAAACTTAATAAAAACCCATACATTTTCAGTTACAGGAGGATAGTTCTCACTTAAATGTTATGATTTACTTTTTTCTGGTGAGTTAAATAAAGCCAAATAAGAATATGGCAAACCTTGTTTAATTTTTTTTTTCTTTAAAGTATTGAGAGGTTGAGTTGTAATGAACATAGTCTGTGAAAACTTGCCCATTGGTTTTGCTATTTCATCCTTATTTTGGAGAGATGTATGTTCCAAAATTAGAATGGAAGCCCAGTACTTATATTTTTTTCTAGGATTTAACTAATTAAACATAATAATAATAATGAGAATAAATCATCATCATAATAATACCTGGAGGGCAAGATTATGTAAAAGCCCTATTTAAAATTATTTTAGTTGAACAGTAGCAAAAATGTTAGGATATTTTCTGCTAGTTTCATTGTGTCCTGAAATAAGTTGATGTTTTGCTTTCTTCTAAGGACACGTGTGTACTAGAATCTCCTGTGCCACTGAAAATGTCAGTATTTACCTTAAATTTTTTTTAAATTTTAACTATATCATAAATTTTTCCTTTCCTACTTTTCCCAAGACTTCTTAGATACTGTACAATTGCACATATATAGTGTATATTGGGCAAAACTATAAATAAAAATTAAAACCTGTCCTTATAATGGCACACACTGACGTGTATTTTGTTTTTATTCTTTTGCATGATCAAATAGTTTTATAACAAGTACCTATGCATCATACAAAGAAATTCAGCATTTTTCTTTTTCTTTTTTTTTTTTTTTAAAGATGACCGTAAGGGGATCTTAACCCTTGGCTTGGTGTTGTTAGCACCACGCTCACCCAGTGAGCTAACCGGCCATCCCTATATAGGATCCGAACCCTTGGCCTTGGTGTTATCAGCACCACACTCTCCCGAGTGAGCCACAGTCAGGCCCTGGAATTCAGCATTTTTCAATGTGATCCATATTCTATTGTCACAAGATATATTGATCTTGATAGAACTATACATAGATTCAAATTATTTCTAAAAATTTATCTCAGCACTTCAAGCATATTTCTTAAGTTTACATCTCTATGTACATAGTAAAGAATGTTAAGTTTTGGGCTGGCCTTGTGGCTCACTCAGGAGAGTGCGGTGCTGATAACACCAAGGCCACAGGTTCGGCTCCCATATAGGGATGGCTGGTTCGCTCACTTAGGAGAGCGTGGTGCTGACAACACCAAGTCAAGGGTTAAGATCCCCTTACCGGTCATCTTTTGAAAAAAAAAAAAAAATGTTAAGTTTTAATCAGTGTGAAATCCAGATAATGAAACTCACACACCTCATAATTTTATGCTAGTTTAATAACGTTATTTAATCTTAACATTTCACAGTTCTACATGAATATGATTATAATTTTCAATGTAATACTTTCATTAATTTTTTCTTTCTTAACTAAAACTCACTTCTGTAAGACTTTCCATAATGCTTAATTAGACTTGAGTCACTTCTGATGTTGAAGGTTGTGCCTGACTCTGTGTTGCTATAAATTCCTAAAAGTTAGAAGATGGAATGGCCTTTGGCTTTTTTTATTAATTTTATAGGGTAACCATCCTAAACTCTTTAATAATGCAAGGTAATGGGAACCAGAAATAAATAAAATCTCTAGGTAATTCAAAGCAACATAGCTAATAGTCTCCACCATCCCATATTTCCAGCTCCTCTCTATGTTCCTGATTGACAGGGAATTACAGTTATCCCTCCTCTGGTTCTCCACTGACCCATCAAAACCTAGGCAAAAGAGTAGGAGGAACACCCATCAAGTAGATGAAGCTCTGTAAAACTGAGGTTGGGCTACAAATACAAATGGGTGAAAATATTTGCGAAGTAGCTTCACATGCCTTTGACAAATTATTTTAACTCTTTTTATTCCAGATAAGTGAGCCATCATTGCCATCGAAAAGGAAAATGGTAAGAATAAAGTTTACTTCACATTATACTTTAGATTTGTTGAATATTTTTCTTTCATGTCTGTTTATCTACATAGTAGAATCATTTGTCTGTGAAAGTGTAACTATTACATTGAGTTCATATTAGGACTTTCACCTTTTTTAATACTAAAAGGACCAAATTAGATAATCCTATTTCTAGCTCCTTTTAATTTTGTTAGATGAAAGTTTGTGCTTAAAAGTTTATGTTTAAGAAGAAAAAAAAAGCTTATGTTTGGGGCTGGCCATTTAACTCATTTGGTTAAAGCACAGTGCTGATAACACCAAGGTCAAGAGTTCGGGGCCCCCATACTGGCCAGCACCACCCCCTGTCCCCCCACCAAAAAAAGGGTTTATGTTTAAAATATAATTTTTTTTAAATGAAAGTGAGTCTCCCATACCTTCTTCCTTTCTCTTTAAAGTTTTTTGCTGTTCTTTTCTATCCTTCTTACTTTGCCTTCAAATGGCAAATTTTGTAGTGTCAGGGAATTCCTATAGCTGCGTGACTGTAGGCAAGTTATTTAACCTTTTCATGCCTTCACTTCTTTATCTGTAAAATTAGAATAATAATAATTTCTGCCTCACGAGTTTACTGAGAGGATGCAGTGAGATGCTGTTATTATAATTATTTGTATATAATAAGTTAATGTAAAATATAGTAATAATCATAATTTTACCCACATTGAAAAGTTCTTTTTTAAGATACTGGGCATTATTTCTAAGCAAGAAGTTGAGAGTCTAACCTTTGGATTTGTTTGTTTCTTTGAGAAGGGAGTATATTCACTTTGTTCAAAATTCCAAAGGGTCTGTAATACAGAGTCTTCTCTCATTTCTATACCCCAGCTTCCCTGTCTCGTGGGACCAGTTATCAGTGCCTTGTGTTTCCTTTCAGAAATGTGTTTAATTACATATATACATTTGCTGTACTCTCTTTTCTACACAAATGGTAGTATGCTACACACACACACAGTTATGTCCCTTCAGGTCTTCAAGCACACCCCCCAGAAGGCCCCCCTGCCCATTTTTATATCTGAGTGACAGAGACGGCTTAGAAGAAAACTGACCAAAATCTATCCATTCAGCAAATATTCATGACCTATCTAGAGGACAGGCCCTATTCCAGGTGCTAGACGCAAGGTGAACACAAAACTGTCCTTGACCTTGCAGAATCAGTAGTCTCAGGATTTTTTGCAAAGGAACTTTCAAAAACAGGGTGGGCTCGGGGAACACTCAACTTCCTCTCCTTCTCCCACCTCCCCTACTCTGCAGAGACCACTGCATTTCTTTCTTTTTTTTTTCCTTTTTGTCTTTTTTCGTGACTGGTAACGGGATCGCAACCCTCAGTGTCACGCCCACACCACAACCGGCAATGGGATCACAACCCTCGGTGTCGCGCCCGCACCGCGCTCAACCAGTGAGGGGACTGGTCTCTATATGGGATCCGAACCCTCGGCGGGAGCGCTGCCGCACTCCCAAGCACCACACTCTACCGAGTGCGCCACCAGGCCGGCCCTAACAATACATTTCTAAGTTGTTTCCTTATTAATATGTAAAGCTCTTTTGCATTCTTTTTTTATACCTATACCGTATTGCATTATTTGAATATATCATAATTATTTAGCCATAAATGAACATTTAGGTTGTTTCCAGTTTTTCATTATTAAAAACAATGCTTCAGTGAATAACCTTGTACATAGAAGTACATACTCATACATACTTCATTCCATATATGTATATATACGTATAAGTACACCTGACAGATAAATTCTGAGAAATGAGTTTCTTTTTATTCTGCTGCCCACCCCCAAGAAGTGAGTTTATGAATCAAAAAGATGTGCACTTTTATTTATTTATTTTTTATTTTTTTAAAAGATGACTGGTAAGGGGATCTTAACCCTTATATAGGGATCCAAACCCATGGCCTTGGTGTTATCAGCACCACACTCTCCCAAGTGAGCCACGGGCTGGCCCTTGCACTTTTATTTTGATTGCCAGATTGCCCAACGGAGGTTTTACTAACTTCCACTCTAATAGCACTACAGGCTTCCTAACATCCTGACCTACACAGTGTATTAGGAAATATGCTGACATCTGTCAGTCTGATTGGTGAAAAATGGTATCTTGTGTAATTAAAATTTGCATTTCTCTTATCAGGAATGAGGTCGAGCATTTCTCATATGTTATCTTTGCATTTTTCATATGTTGATTGGGTTGCTTATTTGTACAAGTTATTTGTTAATGAGTTTTTTTTTTTTTTTTTTTTTTTTTGCGGCTGGCCGCTACGGGGATCCAAACCCTTGACTTTGGTATTGTAACACTGCACTCTAACCAAGTGAGCTAACTGGCCAGTCCCTGTAAATGCCCTTTAAAAGATTTCTTTTAACTTTATTCTCCATGTTATAACAAAAAATCTTTGAAAATATTTTGTTTTTAGCTGGCCAGTTCAGGGATCCAAACCCATGATCTTGGTGTTCTAACCAACTGAGCTAACCAGCCAGCCCTGAGAATGTTTTATTCACATTGAAATAGGGATTATGAAGTAGACAGTCTGTCCAAGGGATTGTGTTTAATACATCAGCATCATCATTAATTCATTCATTGAACAAACGTGCCAATTAGGCTGTGGACTAGAGATATCAATATTACAGGGAGCATCATCTCCATTTTCCAAGGGCTAACAAATCTAGTGGAAAAGAAAAACAGACAAAAGACTAGCAGAGTGTGATGTGTGTACGTGTGTATGTATATGAGAGAGAGAGATCATCAAGGACTATAGAATTAAACTAGATAACTTGCTTAGAGATGGGTATTTTTCTGACATCTCCAGGGGAAAGTAGTTTATAGATGATATTGTCTCACATTTGACACTGCTGATTGGTCAAAGCATCCTTTGGGACCTAAAATTAGCCACCTTTTTTAAAGGGTCAGTTGTATTAAATTACTTTTGACATGTATAGAGTTATCTGAATTATATAGTTAAGATGGCTCAACAGCTTTACTGGGATTTTTCTGGATATCCTTAAATCTTTAGAAATCAAGAGACACTTGACCAGTCTGGACTGACCAGGTGCAGGACAAGTGAGGCTGGCATTAGCTACTCTGCAGAATACTGAAGCACCTCTCTCTCATGAGGCGGTGTGGACCTAATGCTACAAGGCTATGCACTTTAAACATTGAGCATAAAATGACAGCGGTCCTATTTGTGTACATGTTTATGTGTGTGGTGGGGGTTGGTTTTTATCATGCTTTATTTAACTTCTGGTTCCTATACCCTTGTGTTTTAGTTAGTTTTATGTTCATTTATTTATTCGACATTTATTGCTGTCAGGATATACATTTCAGTTAGACTTGTTCTAATTCAATGACAATGGTACTAACAGTCAGAGAAAGTTAAATGATGTACGCACTTTTAAGCTGTCAAATATACATATTAGATACTGAAACGGATAATAGTGGTTGCCTTTTAGGAGGGCACCTGGCTATCTGGGGGGACAGGGGAAGAAGGAAACTTGCTTTTCATTATAAACTTTTTTGGACCTGTTACACCATGGGTATAGATTACCTGTTCAAAAAAATTTTTAAGCTTTGCAAAAATTAAATTAATAAATACCACACCAAGTTCAAGGGTTCAGATCTCCATACTGGCCAGTTAACAAAATTAAAATTAAAGTTAAATAAAATAAATACCTGTTTAAAATGTTAAGATAAGCACTATAAGACTGATAATTTTTTTTTTTTTTTTTGTTACCGGTAATGGGATGCAACCCTTGGCGTGGTGTCACCCGCACCGCGCTCAGCCAGTGAGCACACCGGCCATCCTTATATAGGATCCAAACCCGCGGCGGGAGCGCTGCTGCGCTCCCAAGCGCTGCACTCTCCCGAGTGCGCCACAGGGCCGGCCCTAAGACTGATGATTAAATAATTAGTAACACTGGCCCTTTGTTTGAGATTTAAATGCAACTTCTCTAACTGGTCCTTCCCATGTTAGTACAGAAACAGAAGTGAGTTTGACCAAATAGGAGTCCTCATGATGTTGGCTTTGGCAGAATTATTGCTAATGCTCTCATTCAAGATTTTCAATAGTAAAAAAAAAAAAAAAAAAAGATTGTCAGTAGTACCTTAACCCACTGGTAAGTCCCACCCCTTCTGAGGGACTGACCTGGAAACTCATAAATTCCACCCTGGCCAAGAACAAATGCAATTGCTATATTGCAGCCCAGTGAGAGTCCTAAAATAATGCTACGTGCATAGAAAATGTTTAGGTTAAAAGGATTGTGCTTTAGAAGGTGGATCAGGATTAGAAAGTGGGTTTATAATGGAAAAGGGGCCTAAAAACTTACACATAGGTAATTCATTTTCTGAAAGCTGACATTCTTGTTAACAGTTGATGCCAAAATCTGGTATCAGAATTAGGAAGAGTGCTGACATCAGGAGGTGTGTTTCAAAACGTCCGTGAAGACATGAGTCTACTTGCTTTGGGGGGTTAAAGGTGTTTTGGGGGTTTGCAGATGTTGGTTGCTCAGCACCAGGCTGGACAGGGCTGTCGAACTGGGCTGGAATGTGGCAATGGTGGTCACTCTTGCCCAGGGTAGAGTTTATGGGCTTCTTGATCAGTCCCTCAGAGGTGGTGGGATTTACCAATGGGATTAAGTGCAGAGCAGAGTCAACCGGAAAGGCCAGAATGAGTTGGAGGAAGTTGCCCCAAATGATAGGATGGTCAATGTCATTGTTTGGTGAGAGTGTAGCTGAAGCAGCCTCCACAGGTGAGACAGGATTAAGAAGATCTACTAGAGAGTTCTAGGGTACCTCTTCAGGATACCTAGAAGGTTGGTGCCTAGCATGTCCAGGATATGTTGCAGGGTCCCAGACCCTGAGAGGTCCTGGAATAGTCAGGAATAACATTGGTGAAGAGGAAATGAACTTTAGGATCAGACAAATTTTGAATTTGGGTAGATTAGCTACTTACTAGCTCTGTGACCCTGGGGAAATTACTTAACTTGTCTGGACTTCAGTTACTTGTCCCTTGTTTGGACTACATACTAGATTATCCCTTCTTATTTTGTATTTTAATGAATATAATTTTTAAAAAGCAAATAAGATCATTTTTTAAAGAAATAATATATAGACATGAAATAAGATCAAATAGAGACAGCAACATATTCTAATAAAACCCTAAGTGCTGCACTGAAAGAAAATCTTTCTTTTTCAAGCTAGAAAGGTCAAAATTTAAGCTGGGTATTGAAGGTGATGGTATGGGTTTGGGATCAGATGCCTGTGTATCATTACATTATCTCCTCAAAGGGAGACAGAATCAGAAATAAGACAGATGCACACTGAAACACAGATAAATCTCTCCCCATTTTTTTTTTTTCCTTTTTTTTTTTTTTTTTTTTTTGGCAGCTAGCTGGTAAGGGGATCTGAACCCTTAACTTGGTGTTATCAGTACCACACTCTACCAAGTGAGCTAACCAGCCAGCTTCCCCAGTTCTAACTTGACAGGATAGACATGCAGCCCATTTTTAATTTGAAAAATTTAATAATTATATCAGTAGCATTACTTATCCTGTTGCTTAATTACTTGCTCTTGTGCATTAGTTTGTTTCCGATTGCTGTAACAGAATACCTGAGACTGGTAATTTATAAAGAAAAGAGATTTGTTTTGGCTTATGGTTCTGGAGGCTGGGAAGTCCAAGATCAGGCAGCCACATCTGATGAAGGCCTCGTGCTGCTTCATAACATGGTGGAGAAGGGGAAGAGGAAGCACGTGCATACGAAAGACAGCAAAAGGGGGTGTGGGGTAGCTTTGCTTTATAACAACCCACTCTCACAAAAACTAACCCATTCCTGGAGAACTGCGTTAATCACTTTGTGAGGGCAGATCACCCGTGACCCAAACACCTCGCTATACTGCCACATTGAAGAATTAAGGTTCCTACACATGAACTTTTGGGAGGCACACTCAAACCATAGCATCTTGTATCACAATAAAGCATTTCTGATATCTGCTGACAACACTAGTTTTTGCTAGAAGCAAAGAAAGGTCATATTAAATCTGAGGCTTTGGGCCTTTTTCCTCTCCCACTTTGATTTGTTTACAATCAGAAGCACTGTTTAAGGGTGGCCTATCTCAGGGCTGGAGCCTAGCGCATCTTTCCCATGAAAGCCTAAACAGGTTTTAATTCTTTGTCTCATGTCTAGTTTTAGATTTCAGCACAATAGAGTTTCCCAAAGTGATGATCAGTGAGGTTTATCCGTTTCCCAAAGTGATGATCAGTGAGGTTTATCCAAAAAGATCAGAAGAAAATGTTAAGACCATAAAAACATAATTTAAATAGATGAAATAGTCTGTATGTAAATATTATGATTTCTTAAAATTCCCTTTTCATATTAAAAGGTAAATTGTGGAATTAAGAATGGGCAAGTAAGGAAAATGGGTAGTTCCTGCTTGAAAAAAACTTTACCTAGAAAAAAATTAATTATGGATTCTCCTGCCCAATGGGGCTACCTGGGCAGAAATCATGACTTTGACCAGGAAATCTGAGATTGGTGGCTGGGCCTGCTGTTGAGATCTGAAGGGCCAACATATGCTCCATAGCAGCTTCCTTAGCCAGCCCTTGGGAGAACTGGATTGTTAATTATTTAGAAGCTAAAGAAAGATACCATGAAAAAGAAATCCATTTATCCAAGCCAGAAAAGTTTCCCCAGTGTGTAATACCAGGGTTCATTTTCAAGATTAAACATACAAGAATTCATTAAGATGAAGAAATGGCATCCTAACTCGCAGAGAACACAGCAGAATAATTACTAACCTCAAAATGTATTTCCTAAGGGCCAGCCGGTGGCTCACTTGGGAGACTGTGGTGCTGATAACACCAAGGCCATGGGTTCAGATCCCTATATAGGGATGGCTGGTTTGCTCACTTGGGAGAGCATTGTGCTGACAACACCAAGTCAAGGGTTAAGATCCCCTTACCAGTCATCTTTTGGGGAGAAAAAAATGTATTCCCTAAAATACTCTTGCTTAATCTCGTTTCCTTAGGGTGTTCTGCCCCCTACTCACGTTTTGCTGCTTTTCGGGCCCAGTGACAAGGCATGCTATCTGCATCTGGGTGATCTGGTTTCCCTTCCACCTAGCGCCTTGGGTGCAGAGCTTCTCCTTTTCATAACCTTCCCCTAGGGCTGGTGAGCAGCCTCCACATTGTCTAATCCAGTCCATGGGGGTGTGCTGTTTGGTGAGTTAAGAGCTGGTGGTTTTTAGAATGAGCTAATGTTAAACCAAACCTCAAAGCCAGTCTCAGAGGTAGGGAAATCAGGAAACAAAGGGTTTAAAAAGCTGCCTGGCAAGATAAAGAACATAGTTTTAAATCCTGTTTTGTATTTTATTTGCAAAGAGGTAGGGGACCCTCCCAAGCATTTTCTTGAAGGCTTAACAGGTCAGTAGAGTGGAGGGAAGTTACTGTTCCAAAGAGGAATCATGCTCCCAAGCACGATCTCACTTCCCTCTAGGCGTAGGCATTGCCTGCCCTGTCCATCACAAACTCATTGCTAGTGTGCTACTAGCACTTCAGGGAACCTTAGGATATGAACGATACTCGTTTACGTAAACATGTTTCCTCATTTAAAGTATCAATGAACCAAACAGTTCTGGGTTTTAAGTGTGGCTTTCCCACTTAGTAGCTGTGTGACCTTGGAGAATTTACTTAACACCTCTGAACCTCACTTCTTTATGTATAAAATGGAAACACCTCTTTTGGCAACTACTTGCCTCAGCAACTTGGTCAGTGTCCTGGGCCCTGTCCAGCAGAGTCCCTGAACAGCCTTTTCCCAGCCCCAAAGCTAAGCATCCATCTTTGCTTGTCCTTTCTAAAGTGGATTCTGCTGGGTCTTCCAATTACTTCTCTCTGTCAGCTATTCTAGCTCTTAAAGCCTGTCCCCTGATACTTCTTGTCTGAGCCATTTCATCTTGTGTTCTCTTTCTCTTTTGAATGCATTTTTTTTTTTAATACTAAAAAACGCCTCTAAGTGCTCTGGTTGAGGGATCAGGGTGACTTAAACTACCATCTTCCACATTCAGGATTCTCATCGCCTTTTCAGAGAATCAGAGGTAAAGGACACTTGGGTAGGTTAAAGACACTGCCTTTCCTCTGCCTTCCCAGCGACATCCTCCTTACATTTAAAAATACTGAAGATCAGGGAGGGTTTCTTCTGAAGGTATATTTGCTTGCTTCCCTTTTCAGATCACAAAAACAATGTAACTCATTTCCCTTTCTGACCTACCCAGTGGCTGCTTATAACTAATTCATCTCAAGGTCTCAATATCAGCGTTTTTTTCTCTTTTCACATAGTCTTGTTCCATTTTTATCCCTGAATTTCTTACTTTGAACTACCTTTTTTATTCTTTCACTGTTTGTTGGGGTATAAATTCTAAATAAGTACATACTTAAAACCCTGCATTTCTCATTTCTTCATTCACCTTTAACATATACACAATTGGGTTGGAGGGTATTTTACCTACTATGTACCTCCCATATCTCAAATGTGATTCCCTCTAGCTCTTACGAAAACATTCAGGATGACTTTGTGACTATAAAACATGTAATTCTGAAGTGCAGTGTTAATTACCGTTCACACTTTTCTTCCTACCCTCCTCCCCATTTTCTTCTAGGAATCATTTTGGGATTTGGTGTTTTTTTCCTGCCTCTATTTATAAATAAATGCTCTTTTTGCTCCCTAACTTCAGTGTGAAATGGCCTCTGGTGGTGACAGACAAAGAGACTCAGAAGTTAATTTCAAAGAATTGAGAACAATAAAAATGAAACCTGAACTACTGAGTGGACACATCCCCCCAGGCCACATTCCTAAACCTATCGTGATGCCTGACTACGTGGCGTGAGTATCTGTCTGAATTCTTCAAGGTGGAAGTGGAGGGGGCCCATTTAGGCTTTTCATTTTCCTGTCCATCTTCAATTCATACTCTGCTTAAAATCATTTATCTGAATGGTCGTTTGTTATCGAAGATGTTATACATTGAATTGAAGGCACAGTATGGTCAGTGAGGAATAAGATAAGTTGATTTCCCATTCGGCTTGTTTTAGTGATAGAGTTATATCTTATATTTTTCCCTCAGAAAATACCCTGTGATTCACACGGATGATGAACGAGAACGCTATAAAGCTGTGTTCCAAGACCAGTTTTCAGAGTACAAAGAGCTGTCTGCAGAAGTTCAAGCCGTCTTGAGGAAGTTTGATGAGCTGGACGCTGTGATGAGCAGATTGCCATGTCGTTCGGAAAACCGACAGGTCAGTGTCTGCAGCTGCCTAGGAGAAGCAGTGAAATTTAGAAGATGAATAATCTTACCTTTTTAAAAATCCATAACCATTTACCTCTGCTGTCTATGTCTAGGAGAGCATTTGATATCTGTAAGGTGACTAGTCAAGATTACAATTCAAATTATATAATTTAATGTCTTTTGCCTTTAATTACTAAACAGTATTTTCTTTTCTTTTTTTAAATAAATTTGGTTATTTGGGGTTTGTTTTTTTTTTTTTTTTTTTTAAAGATGACCGGTAAGGGGATCTTAACCCTTGACTTGGTGTCGTCAGCACCACGCTCAGCCAGTGAGCTAACCGGCCATCCCTATAAGGGATCTGAACCCGGGGCCTTGGTGTTATCAGCACCGCACTCTCCCGAGTGAGCCACAGGCCGGCCCGAATTTGTTTATTTTTTAATTGACATATTAATTGTACACATTTATGGGGTACAGTTATATTTCAATACATGTATACAATATTTTATTTTCTTATTTAAGTAAAATGTAAATTTGCCTAAGATACATATGAGTACTGAGTCAGTCAGGGTCCCAAAGAAGACAGATGGAGCACTTAAACGAGGGTAATTTGAGGAGGATTTATCCACACAGGGGAGGGGAGGGTGCATCCCCCCTGCCAAGCCGGAGCCAAGCAGTTACCATCCCAGGCCCAAAGAGCAGAGGGCACGGTGGGTGAGGGTGGAGAGCAGCTCCAGAGCTGCAAACATGGGCTCCTGGGCACCCACATAAGACTGATACCTGTGGTGATGGCAGAGAGGAAAAGCAGGAGTGGAGATGGGAGTCATAGGGCACTTAGCTTTTTCTCTGGTGTTTTTTTTTCTTTTTCCTCACATTTTTCACATTTTTATATCTCTGAAATAGGGATGCCTCATAATCAGTAGCATTTTTTTATCAACTGTATGTTTTTACTGAGATATAATTCACATGCCCTAAATCCACCTTTTTTAAGTGTACAATTCAGTGGGTTTTAGTATAGTCACAAAATTGTGCAGCCATCATCTCTCTCATTCCAGGATATTTTCATCACCCTCAAAAGAAACCCCGAACTCATTAGCAGTTATTCCCCATTCCCACTTATCCCCAACCACTGACAACCACTGATCTACATTGCGTCTATATGGATTTGCCTATTTTGAACATTTCATATAAACGCAACGATACATGGTCCTTTATGTCTTTCACTTAGCATAATGTTTTCTGAGTTCATCTGTACTTTAGTATGATATCAGTACTTCATTCCTTTTTATGGTGGAATAATATTCTAATACATGGATATACCACATTTTGTTTATCCATTGATCGGTTAATGGACATTTGGGTCATTTCTCCTTGTTGGCCATTATAAATAATGCTGTTATGAACATTTGCGTTCTGTCTTTTCTAAAGAGGATATAGTAATCTAATCTATTGTTTGTATAATTAAAATTTTTAAATCTCACAGCTTTTTAAAAAATAAATGTCAGACAAATTTATGTTTGTGAATACATACACACACACTCTCTCTCACATGTGTGTATGTAAATTCTTCCCCTGAGAACCCATATTAGTTGGACGTCTTTGTTTTGACCACAGGCTTTGTATTTTTGGTTTTGTTTTGTTTGGGCAGCTGGCCAGTACAGGCATTGAGCCCTGGACTTTGGTGTTATCAACACTGCGCTCTAACCAACTGAGCTAACCAGCCAGCCCATGACCACAGACTTTTAAGTGTACATTTAAATCAGTTATAATTATGAGCTGTCTAAGCCAAATGTGTACAGTAGTAACATTTTCCTAATCCTGGAGTGATGGAATGGTGTTGGCTAAGAGACATCAGTACCAGGAAGCAGGAGAAATCCAGCAAATATTAAAGGTTGAGGGTCAGTTGGTACCATTTGGAAAACAAGTGAGGTCCATAGGTATGAGAAAGGTGACCAAGTTTAGAGGCCCTCAAAGGAGTGCAGGAAGGAACAAGCAGGCCCAGGAATCTGCATTAGCACAGGGTGGGAGGAGCAGGCAGTTGAGAGAAATGATGCTAAAAACCCAGACTGTGACATGGACTGTTTGAGCCGAGGCCCGGTGGTCTTTGGTTTGTGTGCTTCGTGTGAGTGAGCAAGGGCTCCAGCACATGCATCTGCAGCAGGGTCCTGATTACAGTAGTGCTGAGAGATGTTTCCATGTAATATCAACAACAGTCATTATCTCAGATTTTTAACATGACATGGCAAGTAAGTAACCAAAATGACAGGCCCACAGTTATTGTCCATGTCTCCTCCAGTCCTTATCTAAAGTAGCAATATTAATTGTATCACAAAAGTTAACTTCTCATCAGCCACAGGCTGAGCTTTGCCCTGGGCAGGATCTGCAGGGCTCATGCATTTTCCCACCACATCCCCAGGGAAGCTTGTGACACATTTCAAAGTCCATCCTGTTTAGAGGCACAGGTTCTCTCCCAAATCTGGCTGTGCACCCTTGAAAAATAAAACAATCAGTGCTGGCCCAGTTAGCTCAGTTGGTTAGAGCACAGTGCTGATAACACCAAGGTCCAGGGTTTGATCCCTGTACTGGCCAGCCACAAAAAAAAGAAAACAATCACATGGCTTTTCTGAGCCCTTAAAATAGGAGTATTGCCCCAAATAATACCTCTGGTCTTCACCCGTCTTAAATTCAGTTACTGCGACAGATTCCAGAATGAGTTTTACAGCTCTTGTCTGCACGCATCTCCAGCACAGCACCCCTAACCCCAGCAGCTAGTTTATTCCTGCTCCAAGACCTGTTATTATAGATTACAACTGAATTACAGTTTCATCTTTACTGTTGGCAGGCAATCAAAAAACAAATGACCGAGGTCAAAGGTTCAGATCCCCGTACCAGCTAGCCGCCAAAAAAAAAAAAAAAAAAACCACAAACAATACTCATGATCTTAGTGTGTAAAAGAATATTGAAGAGTTAAAATATATTGGGAACAGGATGTGGGTAAGTGATGGAAAATGTTCTCAGGGAAGCTTTTAACACTGTAAATTATTACGTTTTATTTTTTCTTTATTAGGTTTGCAGCATCTGGCAATTTCTGTGCATAGGTTTGCATGGATAAATAAGGACATTGCTCTAATAATCCTTTCCTTTTGGATAGACTGTTCAACCCCTTAACAGAGTTCATATGTATTATGAAACTTAGAATAAAGTTAAAAGGGGGCCGGCCCAGTGGCGCACTGCTACAGTGCACCGCTTGGGAAGTGCAGTGGCGCTCCCGCCGAGGGTTTGGATCCCACATACAGACCGGCCGCTCACAGGCTGAGCGAGGTGCGGGGGCAACACCGAGGGTTGCGATCCCGTTGCCGGTCCCGGTCCGGTACGGGCACGACACTGAGGGTTGCGATCCGTTGCCAGTCACAAAAAAAGAGACAAAAAGGAAAAAAAAAAAGAGTAAAGTTAAAAGGAACCTTATATTAGCTATTTGCAAAGATTGGATAGTCTCAGTCTCATAATCCCAACATTTAACTTGAAAAAGAACTTTCCAAAGCAGATGAAAATTATAATAGCAGCTAATGATGTGGTTATGTGCCAAGTACTTTATAAGAATAATTTCAAATAAGTGAACCTTCTCACAACCCTTTGAGGTTGTTATGGTTATTATTTCCATTTTACCAATTAGGAAACTGAGTCTTAGGGAGGGTAAATAGCTTGTCCACAGTCACACAGCTGGCAAATGATAGTACTGGGACTCGGGTCTGGTTTCCTGAGGGCAGGGACCTTTCTCTCTCATTCACTCCTGGATCCCAGTGCCTGCAGATAGTAAGCCTTCAAATATTTGTCCAGTGAATAGAATTTTCATGTATGAATATTTTCATTATAGTTGTAAGTAAAAATAGTTTTCTATCCTAAGTTCCAGTGTGCTTTGAGACATGATTGGAATAAATACAAGTGTTTTAACTCAAGTATACAATATCTTATTTTTAGGAACATGAGAGAATTTCAAGAATCCATGAAGAGTTTAAGAAAAAAAAGAATGTGAGTTAAACAATTTTCCTCTGCAAAGTATATATTCTTATCCAGGTACACTTGTGATAATTGACAGGCTTCTGATCCTTTTAGCTAAAATACTTATTTTTTGTATTAAGATACTGCTTTTTAGGGAAAATCGGTGGCTGTTGGATGCCACTTCTTGTCATCTGTGTCCTGAATACATTGTGCTGTATCTTGATTTAGCAACCTAGAGAAATGAGCAATGATAATGGAACTCTTCACCCACATTTCCTTCAAAAAGATTAACTTATTTTACGTCTTTCTAACTCCATCCTTAATTTAATCTCAAAAATCAGTAGAAGCTGGAGAGACCTTTCATTAATCTTTTCTATACTTATTACTTACTTCTTTATGCTTAAAGTTACCTCAGCTCTTTGTACTTCCCTCTAAATTTTGCTATAAACCTAAAACTGCTCTAAAAAATAAATATTAGAAAAATGTAAAGAGCTTAACTGTTATTCTGATTAGGAAGATTTTGAAATCTGCTGTAGATAATTGTGCTATATAGAATCATTTTCTGGATGATAATGTATATTTCTGTGTTCTTCACTGAGGAAACCAGAGGCTGAATAATAGCTATGTTTCTTTTACAGGATCCTACATTTCTGGAAAAAAAAGAACGCTGTGATTACTTAAAGAATAAACTTTCTCACATAAAGCAAAGAATTCAAGAATATGATAAAGTAATGAATTGGGATGTACAAGATTATTCTTAAACCTTATTTGAAACCACTTTTTTATAGCAACTTTTTTATAGCAAATTTACTATTTATTTACTGTCTTTTTTATGCTAGTCTGTGTTTGAGAAGCAAGTGTTTCCTGAATCAGCTTCTACTTGGTTTAACCAGTACATTATGTTAAATAGTATGATTTTGCTCAGACATTTCAAAACTAATTCAAATTTACCTTTTCTAAGAATGGAAGAAATCCTGTATTTATCTTTGCACAATTTCATATCCATCTGTCTCATTAAAATGTGTTGTTATTTTAGAGATCCTGTCTTTGCGGCATGATGAGCTAGTGGACTATCAGTTCTGGTGCTGCTTTTTCCTTTTTTACTTAGGCAGACTCCTAGGATTTTTCTAAGACAAATTTCTCTCCCTAAGGAAATTCCTAATGGATTCCTAAAGGATACTTCCTAAGGGAAAGTGGGTGACACCTTTTCAAAGATGTCATTTCTTCCCTTAAAAGGGGTTTGAGTTCCAGATCAGCATTTTCAAGCTTTGTGATCTTGGGCAAGATGCTTAATCTCCCTATGCCTGTTTCCTCTTCTGTAAAATAATCATACATACTTCATAGGGTTGTTATGATGATTAAATGAGTTAATATTTGTAAAACGCTTAGAAGAGAACCTGGCACATTATAGGAACTATATTAGTCTTTGTGAAATCTATAGAAATGTTCGTGAAAAGGTCCTTAATGAGCAAACCCAACCCAGTTCACCAAAAGGCCGTGTGTCTCATGCCTTTCTTTTTGGTGCTGTTAGCTTTTTCCACATGTAGCGTTAGGTAGACGCTTCCCTGTGGTTCTGTGACCCTCTGGGGCTGCACACAGCCTCCCTGTCTTTAATATTAGAGTATCACTGTGCACATCTCTCCATCTCCCCAACAGCCCAGCCTGTCCTGTATACATCAAATAGAAGGATTGTATGATGTTGCCTTTTCTCTCCCCTTTGGACATCCATCTTAAGGCCCGATGAGGTTACACTTACTTGGAATCTCCCTTTGATTTATTGGGATGTTTCATCTTTTCAAGAATTATCTTGACTTTGGGGCTTTATTTATAAGAAATGTTTTATTTTTGTTAGTATGAGCAATGGACTGCCTTAAAAATTTTTTTAAAAAAAATAATCATTATTACATCCTGTTCAGCAGTGTCTATCTTGTAGATAATTTCCTGGAGTAGAATTACAGTTTCTGCCTAATACGAGTATAGCTGCCATTAAAACCTTAATGTTCAAAGCATTTTCTAAAGTGATGAAATCAAAGAAAAGTATGCAGAAAATCAGAAGCCTAGAAACTGTTGGTCACTGAAAGAACTTCCTAGCTTTTCTTTGTCAATAAGATCTTTATTAGTGTTTATTGTTGATATTTTAATTCTATGGTTCCCAGACTGTGCTTAGGGCTGTGCTGTGTCTGAAGAGGTAACGCCTGGGGAAGTGTGAGGCTCCTTATGGGAGCCCCCAACTGGAACAACTTTACTTTCTGTTTTATATATTGGGGCCCCATGTTAACATTTCACTTAAGAAGAGCACCAATGCTTTTAAAAAAAAATGTAAAATTTTACCATTTTGGTAGATTGTAAAGTGTTAGATTAATATAGAAATAAAATGTTAAGGAAATTTAACTTTGTGAAACTTTATTTTACTACAATTACAAGCGTTGATCTTTGAAAACCAATGCTGTAACATTGATTTTAAAATTTTTATGGCAATACTTGGGTGTATTAAAATTTCAGTTACCTATTGTTTTGTGTATTCCCTTTAATGTTTGCTTTTCTAACGTTCCTGTGTTCACCGGATATGTTTTGAAAATATTTTTGCTTAAAGAAAATAAACTGGGGAAAAAAAGTAAAAGAAAAGAAACTGGATAGTCATTGAAAGCCTGTAGATCTTGATGTTCAGGTGACTCACTATTTCCCCTTCCCCCTTTTTTAACAAGAATTCACAGTCAAGGCTGCCTGGTTTTTATAAGGCTTCCATAACAAAGTACCACAAACTGAGTAGCTTAAAACAACGGAAAACTATTGTCTTATACTTCTGCAGACTAGAAGTCTGAAATCAAGGTCTCAGCAGGGCCATGCTGTCTCTAAAACCTTTTTGAGAATCCTTCCTTGTCTCTTCTAGCTTCTGGTGGATTGCTGGCAATCATTGACGTTCCTTGGCTTGTAGATGCATCTCTCTAATCCTCCATCCTCAGAATGACCTTCTCGCTGTGTCTTCTTGGCCTTCTTATAAGGACACTAGTCATACTGGATTAGGGGCCCACCCTCTCCAGTATGACCTCATTTTAACTAGTTATGTCTGCAAGGCATTTATTTCCAAATAAGGTCACATTTTGAGGTACCAGAGGTTAGGATTTCAGCGTACGTTTTGGAGGGGACACAGTTCAATCCATAAAAGTCACCTTTGGCAAGTTGTGAAATTCAGAAGTAAAAATATTTCCCTGTACATTTTCTTTCTTCTGTCTGACTTTAACACGTATTCCAATTTGAAACTTAATATGAGGATATGTCAGTATATCTAAAACTGGAAAAAAGTATAAATTTTTTACACACTCATTTGCCAGTTCTGTGTGAAATGCTTTCATTGTGCCAGATGTTGTATTAGCACTGAAGATACAGTTTATCAATGAAACAGGTAGAGACCTTGAGGGTTGGTAATGAAGTACACCTCTTTGTTTTGTACACTTATAGAAATGATTTGTGTGGTGAATCTGATACTGAGATGTACCAAAGTTTAAAAGATATATGACATAGGAAAAACCTATATATACTTTTTTCTGACACTCATCTTTTTTAACTATTATAAAAATTTGTTTTAAAACAACAAAAAGCGGGGCTGGCCCGTGGCTCACTTGGGAGAGTGCGGTGCTGATAACACCAAGGCCACAGGTTCAGTTCTCTATATAGGGATGGCCGGTTGGCTCACTAGGGAGAGTGTGGTGCTGACAACACCAAGTCAAGGGTTAAGATCCCCTTACCAGTCATCTTTAAAAAAAAACAAAACAAAACAAAAAAAAACATGGACCCCATACAGGTCATCCACCAAAAATAGATTTAATTAAATTTTTCTAAAAAAGAATGAGTATAAAAGCTTAGACAACAGAAAATAAAAGTTCCATCACTATCAATTCCATTACCTGGCAATATGTAGTGTTTGGAGCATATCCTTCCAGACTTTTTATGATACATATAAATACTTTTACACTTTATTTTAATGCTTCAAATGTGTTTTTAAAGGAGAGTATCACAGAGTCTGCCCCAGCGTGTAATAGATCAATTCTCCAATAGAGAGGCTATCTGGGGATAGATATAGGTACTTGGGATGTTTCTGCCCAGAAGGAGAAGGTGGATTTCTGAACTCCTCACAATCAGGACTCCATTAACTACTGTGTGACCTTGGCCAACTAGCCTCTCCCAGCAAGTATCAGTCTCCTTACCTGTGACATGGGGATAATAATACCTACCCAATGAAATTGTTGTGAAAATTAAATGAAGTAATGTAAAACACCAGGAAGGTGCTTGCTCACCAAATGGTGGCTGGATATTCAAAATATATGTCCATTGTGTTAGATAGTAAGTTGGCTGTCCCTGTCCTAAGGTAGAATATCAGAATAACTATACTTTTGAATAATAACTGATAAAAATCGTTTTTAAAAAGTATATAGGTAAGGCATTTATTATAGAAACTTTAGAAAATGAAGATGAGTTTATATTCCTCCTCCTAAACACATAAATAAAATTGCCCACAATTCCACACCCCAGAGTCACTGTAAACATTCTGGAGCACATTCTTCCATTCTCAGCTCACTCATGTATACATTTATGGAAGCATATAAAGAAAGAGGTTTGGTATTTACAAAAGTGAACTTGTATACAATTGTGTTTTGCATTTCAGTTAAGAATTAACAAAACTAAATTTGTATTATTCTGTTATTTTCCTTGGCTAAAACTAGATCATGAAATTTTTCTGAATTTACAGTTTTTGTGTTTTCTATTTATTTCATTTTAATGTCTTCATTGTATTATCATTGTTTTAAAGTTATCAGTGTTCATATTGTATGGTGGAAAGAGCAAGGAATGGAAGTTAGGTCTAGATTCAAGCTGTGTGACCTCAGCAAGTCACGTAACTACTCTGAGCAATGGGATCAGGTCAGATAAAGGTACCTGAAATCATATTGAAAACCATAAAGTCCTATGAAAATCCTTACATTTAGTTTTACATTTTTTTGTTCTGATGATATTACTGATAAGTTTTCATTAGCAGACGTATAATTCATTATTAATAACTAATGGCATGAATATATTTATCACATAATCAGGGCTTCTTTGGAAGTCTGTATGTACTTGTACAGTCTACTAGCTCCATAATGGAAGCCCTCACAATGCAGGTTCAGAGTGAGACAGCAGGAAAACTGGGTTGACCGGAGCTAGGTCATGTGCCATGATCTGGTTGCAAGGGAAGCTGGGGAAACAAGGCCTATTATCTTCAGTAGGAAGGCTCGCCTCCCATCCAGATTCATCAGCGGGGAATTCCCCAAATATTCAAAGGGATTTGGATGCTGACAGCCAAAAAGAATAACAAATATTCCCTACAGAATACTAGTTGTCCTAATTATGAGTGTAGCCAGGGATTTATCTTACTCATTTACACTGAGGGTTGCGATCCATTGCCGGACACGGAAAAAAGACAAAATAAATAAATAAATAAATAAATAAATAAATAAGCCAGGGATTTATCTTACTCATTTATAAAGGGACCAGAATACAAATGACAGCCATTGCCAGAACATCCTTAACCTTAAAGCTTTCAGAACACAGAGAAAAGGCAGGAAGGGTCCCCACTTATGTCACAGATACAAGAGATGCACTCCTGGCTTCCAGGTTTGAGTTTCAGAAAACATCGTCACCCAAAAAGCATCACAATACAATAATTTCCCAGCTTCTCCAGATTAAGTCAAATCCTATTATGCGAGTATGCTCTTCTGTACCTCTCACTGAAGTGAGCCTGGGTGTTTGCCAGAAAACATGTGGAAGAATTCTTAGAAGCTGCTACGGCAGCTTTATTCATAACTCCAAACTGGCAATAATCCAGATATCCCTCAACAGTAGAGTAGTAGAAATAAGAAATAAATTGAGGTAAAGCCATAGAATAGAATACTACAGAGCAATCCAAAAGGAATGAACTGCCATTACATGCACAATATGACATAATGTTTTGTCTGAATATAATCTTGTCTGAACAAGAGCCATACAAAAGCACATTCTGCACAATTACATTTATATAAAGCCCCAAAACAGGCAAAATTAAGCAATGATAGTTTATGTCAGAATAGGGGTTGCTTTGGGAAAGCAAATATCAACTGGGAAGGGGCATGAGGGAGTCTTCCGGGATATGAAAATGTTCTATATACTATTCCGATGGTAGTTCCATGGGTGTATACATATTTAAACATTTATTCAACTCTTCTTGAGATGTGTGCACTTTTTGCACTTAATATTTGTCTGTTACATATCAATAAAAATGTTTAAAATGTTTTTAAAAAAAGAATAAAATACTGCCATTCACAACAACATGGATGGACTTAGAAAAAAATTATGTTAAGTGAAATAAATCAGGCAGAGAAAGAGAAATACCACATGTTCTCACTTATTTGTGGGAGCTATAAGTAAATAAATAAATAAATATGCAAACCAATGTGTGTGGGGGGTGGTGCAGAGAAGAAGACACAACAATCACCACAATTTCTTGAACTCATTAAGACAAGAGAACAGATATGATGTTGATTGGGGGGGGGGAGTTGGAAGGGAACAGGAATTGGTAAAGGGGCATGAAAATCAACTATGTTTTATATTGACAAATTAAAAGTTAAAAAAAGAAAAAAACAGTAAATAATTGCCATATGATCCAGTAATCCCACTGCTGGGTATTTATACAAGGGAAATGAAATTAGCAAACCAAAGAGATATGCACCCCCATGTTTATTGCAGCATTAAGCCGAGATATAGAATCAAACTAGGTGTTCATCAACAGATGAATAAATAAAGAAAATGTGGTTTATATACACAGTGGAATACTACTTAGTCATAAAAAGAATAATATCCCATCATTTGTGGCAACATGGATAAGCCTGGAAGAAATTATGTTAGGCAACATAAGTTAGTTACAGAAAGATAAATACCGCATGTTCTCACTCATACGTGCGAGCTAAAATAAATAAGTTGAACTTATAGAAGTACAGAGTAGAATTTTGGGTACTAGTGCGTAGGAAAGGGAGGATAGTGAGATGATCATTAATGGACAGAAAATTATAGCTAGATAGGAAAAGTAAGTTCTAGTGGTGTACAGTAGTGCTAGGCATCTATAATTCACAATGTTATTGTATGTTCTCAAATGATTAGGAGAGAGAAGCTCAAATGTTCTCATCACAAAGAAATGATAACTTATTCAATGATGAATATGCTAAATACCCTGATTTGATCATTGCACACTGTATACATGTATTGAAATAGAACTATGTACCCCATAAATATGTACAAATGATATTTTCCATTAAAAATAAGTTATCTACAGATTCAATGTGATACCCATCAAAATACTAAAGACTTTCTCACAGAAATAGAAAAAAATGTTCTATATGAATCCTAACAGTTATATGGAACAACAAATTCCTGAATAGCCAAAACAATCCTGAGCCAAAAAAATAAAGCCTGAGGCATTACACTACCTGACTTCAAATTATATTAGAAAGCTATAGTAACTAAAACAGCATGGTACTGGCATAAAAACAGACACTCAGACCAATGGAAAACAATAGAGAACCCAGAAATCAACCTACAAATCTACCGCCAACTGATCTTCAACAAAAGCAACAAGAATATACATTGGAGAAAAGATTCCTTCTTCAACAAATGGTGCTGGACAAACTGGATATGCATATGTAGAAGATTACCTCCCACCATATATCAACAAAAAATGGATTAAATACTTAAATATAAGGACTGAAACTATAAAACTCCTTCAGGAAAACAGTGGAACCTCCCTACCAGGAGTTAGGGCTGGGCAAAGACTTTATGAATTAGACCCCAAAAGCACAGATAACAAAAGAAAAAAATAAACAAATGGGATTTTATCAAACTAAATAGCTTCTGCCCAGCAAAAGAATCAATCAACAGAGTGAAAAGACAACTGACAGAATGGGAGAAAATGTTTGCAAACTATGTATGCATCTGACAAGGGATTAATAACCAGAATGTAAAAGAGACTCAAACAACTTAACAGTGAAATGACAAACAATGCAAATAAAAAATGGACAAAGGAGTTGAATAGACATTTTTCAAAGGAAGACATATAAATGGACAACAGGTACATGAAAAAATGCTCAACATCGGGCCGGCCCGGTGGCGCACTGGAGAGTGCGCCGCTTGGGAGTGTGGGCGATCCGTTGCCAGACACGGAAAAAGACAAAAGACAAAAAAAAAAATTAAAAAAAAATAATAATAAAAAGGACCTAGATCATATCAAATATTTAAAATATCATGTATATGTATTATGTATATATATATAATTTTACCTAAGTCAATTTAATTGAGAGAAGTGGTGTGTTTCTTTTTCCTCATCCAAAAATGGGAGAGGACAGAGGGTAAATATTTTCTTTTTAAACATTTCCCTGGAGGGGCCGGCCCGTGGCTCACTCGGGAGAGTGTGGTGCTGATAACACCAAGTCAAGGGTTAAGATCCCCTTACCGGTCATCTTTTTAAAAAAAAAAAACATTTCCCTGGAGAAGCTGAGAAGTAGAAAAAGATCTGTAAATGTATGTTTTTGTTTCCATTTAAAAAACTAAAGTTTGTTATTTTGCTAACCTTGAAAGTCTGCTTTTGGGGGTGCACATTGGACGGCATGACCTCCCAGTTCGAAAGCTCCACAGAGGTGTTACTTCCTTTTCTTCACATGTTTTAAAAGGGGTGGATGGCTAAGACCAGTCCCTAAGGATAAGGGGAGGATGTGGTGTCATTACAGTAACTTTAGGGCAAGACCAGAGAAAGTGGAAGTGCTAGATTAAGTTTATTATCATTTTTAATCCTGGAAGGAGGAAGAGTCTGTGGCTCCAACTTGTCACTGAATTTGTAAGGACACAATCTCCCAACCCAGCCACCATCCCCTACCTTCCCTCATGAAGTCTTTGTTTGATTTTCAGAGGGCTTATAGCAGCTGATTGTGCCTTCTCTCTGCCCAGCTCACTCCAGGAATAACTCTGTCTTTCTGGGAATAACTCTGTTGGAGTTATTGGAGAAGCTAATTTTTCCCTAAAATTAAAAAACTGGGTCGGGGTTAGATCTATTTTTCTTCCTGAAGCTTGTTCCTAGAGTTTGGAATTGTCCTCCTGGTGAAAAGGTTTTAAATTATGAAAGGTCAGGGGAGCCCTGTGCACCTTTACTCTGCCCAACGTCCAATTTATTACCAGGTTTTACTTCCTAAATCTCCAGGAGGCCTTCCATTAATTTATTCAACAAATTTGTTGATCACCTACTATGTGTCAGGCACTATGCTAGCTGCTGGATATACACAGCAGCAAACCAAACCTAGTAGAAAACCCAGTGGAGTTTACAGTCTGGTTGACCCCTCTCCAATCAAACCAAACCAAGCCAGCTAGGCCAGCCCCCCACAGCACCCTTCACTTTTCCCTGCTAACTCTCAGCAAATACACTTCTTCCCATTTTACAGATGAAGACACCGAGGGCCTGAGCAATTATGTAACATGCTCAAGATCACAAAACTCAGTAATGAGGTAGAATTCTGCAAGAATTTTATTCATTCATCATCCAAAAAGTATTGATTGCCTACCATCTGTCAGGTGTGTCCTCGGGATACAATGATGAACAGAAAAGAGAGGGTTCCTGCTGTCATGCAGGTTATATTCTAGCAGGAGACAAATAATAAGAAAAATATCAGAGAGTAATCATGATGGCAAAGAGAGTAGCTAGATGGCTGCTTAAAATTGGGTAGTCAGGGAAGGCCACTTTTTAAATCTCTGTAACCTCTGTAAATTTACTTAGCATTTTATATCTCTGTTCATTTTCCCAGAGTGCCTAACAGCAAAAGTTTTAGTACGGCCAGACTAGTTTTTAGGAGACTGAGGAAGAGAGGAAACTGAATGTACTAGTTTGCTAGGGCTGCCACAAACTGGGTGGCGTAAAACAACAGAAATATATTGTCTCACAGCTCTGGAGGCTAAAGATCTGGAGTCAAGGTGTCAGAAGGGCATGCTCCCTCTGAAACTTATAGGGGAGAATCTTTTCTTGCCTCTCTTTTAGTGTCTGGTGGTTTGTGGCAATTCTTGGCATTCCTTGGTGCTATGGTTTAAACACCCCCTCCAAAACTCATATTGAACCTTAATCCCCAATTTGGCAGTATTGAGAGGTGGGGCCCTTAAAAGGTGATTGGATTGTGAGGGCTATGAGGGCTCTGCCCTCATGAGTGGTTTAATCCACTCATGGATTAATGAGTCAATGGACTAATGGGTTATCATGGGGGCAGAACTGGTGGCTGTATGAGAAGAAGGGAGACCTGAGTTAGTACCTTAGCATGTTCCTGCCC
>NW_007727332.1:344208-349304 GCF_000696425.1 Galeopterus variegatus | reverse complement strand
ACAGCTCTGGAGGCTAAAGATCTGGAGTCAAGGTGTCAGAAGGGCATGCTCCCTCTGAAACCTATAGGGGAGAATCTTTTCTTGCCTCTCTTTTAGTGTCTGGTGGTTTGTGGCAATTCTTGGCATTCCTTGGTGCTATGGTTTAAACATCCCCTCCAAAACTCATATTGAACCTTAATCCCCAATTTGGCAGTATTGAGAGGTGGGGCCCTTAAAAGGTGATTGGATTGTGAGGGCTATGAGGGCTCTGCCCTCATGAGTGGTTTAATCCACTCATGGATTAATGAGTCAATGGACTAATGGGTTATCATGGGGGCAGAACTGGTGGCTGTATGAGAAGAAGGGAGACCTGAGTTAGTACCTTAGCATGCTCCTGCCCTCTTGCTGTGTGATGCCCTGCGTCATCTCAGGACTCTGCAAAGAGTCCCCACCAGCGGAGGCCCTCACCAGATGTGACCCTCATCCTTGTACCTTCCAGACTCCAAAACTGTAAGAAATAAGTTCCATTTCTTTATAAATTACCCAGTTTCAGGTATTCTATTCAATCTCTGCCTCTGTCATCACATGGCATTCTCCCCTCCTGTGTCTCTGTCTCTGTGTCTCTTCTCTTCTTATAAGGACACCAGTCATATTGGATTAAGGGCCTATCCTACTCCAATATGACCTCATTTTAACTTAACTAATTATATCTATAATGACTCTATTTCCAAATAAGTTCACATTCTAAAGTACTGGGGGCCAGGACTCAACATATCTTGGGAGGACACAACTGGACCCATAACACTGGGGCATAGGCTGTCCCCATTATACAGCCAGGTGCAGGGTTGGAAGCAGAGAACCCCTACCCATAGTGGGTGAGAGCATTAACAAGGGGAAGGAAGGCAGGTGGAGGCCCAGGAGCTTGCTGCTAGAGGGAGAACCCAGTGCAGGCTTACAAGTGGTCTCAGGATCTGGTCATGGACAAGGCTGTTATTCTAGTTACCTAGACTAGGCTACAAAGGCCCTNCAGGATCTGGTCATGGACAAGGCTGTTATTCTAGTTACCTAGACTAGGCTACAAAGGCCCTACAACCCACTTAACCCAGTCATCCATGTTATCAGGTAGAAAAAGAATGTGGTGAGAACCAAGATTTTGAGAGGGACAACCCACTGTAAGGCTCTAAACTTTTTCTACATTCCACTTGTAACTTTAATGCAATCCTTATAAAAATATTTATATAGTATTTATGGAATAAAACTGATTCTAAAATTTACATGGAAAAATAAGCAAGCAAGAATAGTCAAAAATTTTGGAAAAAGTGTAATGGGGTATTTAGATCTAGTTGAAATTAAAATATAAATGCAAGTATAATAATTTGTAAAGAATATAATACTGATAAAGAAGCACATCAATGAAAATAATAAAAATTCTAGAAACAGACCCAAATATTTCTGGCAATTTAGTATGTAAGAATTTAAATCAAAAGGGGAAAAGTTGTTTATTAAAATGAGTAGCAGTTTGGCAAAAGAAGTGGATCCCTAACTACACCATGCACTAAAATTTCAGATAGATCAGAGATTTACTAAAACAAATAAATAAATAAGCACCTAGTAGAAACCATGGAAGAAATTTTTTAGCTTCTGAGTGACGAATACCTTTTTAAGGATAACTTAAAACCCAGAAAAGATTGATAAATTTGACTATATAAAAATAAAAATTATCTTCATAGCAACCCTGCATGCCCCTGGCACACAAAATAAAACAAAAGACAAACGAGAATTGCAAAAAAAAAATCATTTGTTACTCATAGTACAAAGTATTAGTTACATTAATATATAAAGAGTCCCTATAAATCAATAAAGATGAATAATCCAATAGAAAAAAAATGGCAAAGTATTGATATGGTTTGCTGAAAAAGAATACAAATGGCTCTTAAACATATGAAAAGAGGGCCAGCCTGTGGCTTACTTGGGAGAGTGTGGTGCTGATAACACCAAGGCCACAGNTAAACATATGAAAAGAGGGCCAGCCTGTGGCTTACTTGGGAGAGTGTGGTGCTGATAACACCAAGGCCACAGGTTCAGATCCCTATATAGGGATGGCCGGTTAGCTCACTTGGGAGAGTGTGGTGCTGACAACACCAAATCAAGGGTTAAGATCCCTTTACTGGTCATCTTTTAAAAAACAAACAAAACAAAACAAAAATATGAAAAGATGTTCAGACTCATATCAAATAAAATGCAAATTAAAAGTATACCAAAATGCCATTTTGTCATCTATCAGAGTGCCAAAGATTTGCTAACCCACTGTTGACTACAGTTTGAGAAACTGCCACTTATCCTCAAGGAATGTAAACCGGTGTGTCCTCTATGGGCGCCAATTTGACAATACAGTTTACCCTCAACAACACAGGTTTGAATTTATACACGGATTTTTTTCAACCAACTGCTGACCAAAAATATAGTATTCAGGGGATGTGGAACCTGCTTATATGGTGGGCTGACTTTTCATGTATGTGGGTTCAGGCTGACAGTTAGCTCACTTGGTCAGAGGGTGGCCTTGTAATATGAAGGTCAAAGGCTCAGTTCCTCATACCAGCCAGCTGCCAAAAAAACAAAAAAAAGGAAAAAAAAATGATTTGGGTTGGCTGGTTGGCTCAGTTGTTTAGAGGTGGCCTTGTAACACCAATGTCAAAGGTTTGGGTCCCTGTCCCAGCCATCTGCCAAAAGCAAAACAAATTATATATGTGGGTTTTACAGGGTGAACTGGGGGACCTGCATATCCACAAATTTTGGTATATGCAGGGGGGTGGGGGGGCGTCCCTTGGAACAGTCCCTAGCATATAACAAGGGACAACTGTATTGTATTTGTAAAAATTTAGGGGGCTAGCTGGTTAACTCAGTTGGTTAGAGCACGGCCTTGTAATACCAAGGTCAAGGGTTCAGATCCCCATGCTAGCCAGGCACCAAAAAATAACAACAATAATAATAATAATTTAAAATAAACACAGCCTTTGATAAATACTTTCATTTCTAGGAATATTTCATATGATAAACCTACATATATGTGAAATAACCTTTGTACAAAGTTATTAACTGTTCTTTAGAACATAATATTGGAAACAATCTAAATGCCCATCCACACTGGTGAGGGTGGATCTTCTTTACTCAGTCTACAGATTCACATGCTAATCTCTTCTGGAAACAACTTCACAGATACAACCAGAAATAATGTTTTACCAGCTATCTGAGTATCCCTATACCGGGTCAAGTTGACGCATAAAGTTAACCATTACATGATATAAAATAGGGTCCAACTTCATTTTCTTGCACGTGGAATGTGGATATTCAGTTGTCCTTTCTCCATTGAATGGTCTTGGCACCATTGTTTAAAACAGTAATATGTTTCATTGTTGTTTTGTTTGTTTGTTTTGTTTTGTTTTGTTTGGCAGCTGGTTGGTACAGGGATCAAGCCCTGGACCTTGGTGTTGTCAACAGCATACACTAACCAATGTTTTTTGGTTTTTGTGGGGTTTTTGGCAACTGGCCGGCCTGGGGATTAGAACCCTTGACCTTGGTGTTATAACACTGCACTCTAATCTACTGAGCTAACCAACCAGCCCTGAAAACAGCAATATATTTTTAACAGGACAATAAATATGTTCTCAGTATCATATCACGATGTATACCAGGGATATAATTAGTATGTTTTTCCTCATAAACAAGTTGAGGTAGATACATTGCTGGGTACATAATATACAATCACTTGATATTTACTTGATAAGAGAAGAATATGAGGGCCGGCCCGGTGGCGCACTGGAGAGTGCGCTGCTGGGGAGCGTGGCGGCGCTCCCACCGAGGGTTCAGATCCCATGTGGAGACCAGTTCCCGCTCACTGCCTGAGCGCGGTGCGGGCACAACACCAAGGGTTGCGATCCCGTTGCCGGTCCCCGGTACGGGCGCGACACCGACGGTTGCGATCCCTTTACCGGTCAGTAAAAAAAAAAGACAAAAAGGAAAAAAAAAAAAAGAGAGAGAAAAATATGAGCTTGCTCACATCAGTTTACATTATAAAAAATGCCTTATAAATTTAAAAATAACCAAGTCATTTCATTACACTTATTTTGATACTATGTTGTAAGTTATATAACTAGCACAAATTCATAAGAAGCACATAACCAATGAAGTGTCATAGTGTAAGCATATTTTTAGGATATTATATAAACATCTGATTTAGCAAAAGGGATATAGAAGTATTCTATTAGAACACCAAAACAAGTCTAATTCCTTGAAAATTACGATCTCAAAACCCTGTTTATGCAAGTAAGCATCTCAAAAACAATATGGCTGATTAAACATTAACAACAAATTCATAATAGTGAAGCTAAACTAATAATAATTGACATTTTAAAGGAAAGCCTAAGCCAACCTAATACCTAAAGACTAACCTGAGTCAACACTGATGAATGCACCAATAACAAAGCTTTCTAGATGGAAAATTGAGGAATTCCAACTATCTGCATATTTGCATAGTCAGAGCTTCATTAGCAACTCAATATTTCAGTACAAAGCTGAATCAATTCCTGTGTAAACTTCAGTTAAGTGCTAATACTCTAGTTTTTGAATAGGAAAGACAAGTTACCTTTAATAACCTCTGTAGAAAGTTATTAGTAGTCCTTAGTATTATATAAAAATTTACTCCTTAAAAATTAAGAAAGAAAGAACTGCATTTGTCCAAAGGAGCCAAGGAAAGGATTTCCAGTTTGGGGTTAGTGAGTAGCCCCTTGGAAGTGCACTTGAAGAACATAAAGCTGGGCCGGCCCGGTGGCGCACTGCTACAGTGCGCCGCTTGGGAGTGTGGCGGCGCTCCCGCCGAGGGTTCGGATCCCACATACAGACCGGCTGCTCACTGGGTGAGCGAGGTGTGGGGCAACACCGAGGGTTGCGATCCCGTTGCCAGTCCCGGTCCGGTACGGGCGCGACACTGAGGGTTGTGATCTGTTGCCGGTCACGAAAAAAGACAAAAAGAAAAAAAAAAAAAAGAACATAAAGCTGACCCCAAGAAGGATGAGGAAGCCCCTTCCTCTGAGATTTTGAGACCTTGCTATGATATGGGG
>NW_007727332.1:340399-343208 GCF_000696425.1 Galeopterus variegatus | reverse complement strand
TCCGATCTGAAAAAAGACAAAAAAAAAAAAAAAAAAAAAAAGAACATAAAGCTGACCCCAAGAAGGATGAGGAAGCCCCTTCCTCTGAGATTTTGAGACCTTGCTATGATATGGGGAGAGGGAAGAGAGTAGAGAAGGAAAGAGGAGGGTCCACTCCAGAGATCCATTGAGAAAGATGTAAGTGGCCTACATTTCTCAGTAAAAACAGAGCTATTCTCAGCCAAGCTTGGAAGAATGTGAGGATTAAGGCAGGGTTTGCTAATTATGAAGTGCTCTTTAGAATTCAAAGAAGTCTGAAAAGCATTTTTAGCCCTTCAGGAATTTTCCACTAAGTTAGAAATGGAGGAATACTTATGTTTGAATAACAACTCAAGAGATACTATACTGGGCCAGCCCGGTGGCGCACTGGAGAGTGCGCCGCTTGGGAGCGTGGCGGCGCTCCTGCCGAGGGTTCGTCTCCCATGTGGAGACCGGTTCCCGCTCACTGGCTGAGCGCGGTGTGGGTGCAACACTGAGGGTTGCGATCCCGTTGCTGGTCCCCGGTACGGGGCGTGACACCGAGGGTTGCGATCCCGTTACAGTCAGTAAAAAAGACAAAAAGGAAAAAAAAAAAAAGAGATACTATACTTTACATGTATATAGTCCTTACCTTCTCCTAAGCAATTTTATATAATTTATCTCAGGATTGACAGACATCAATAGTGCAATGAATCCTGGGGAGGGAGAGTTCTAAAGAGGTTACAATAGGATGGAATGGCCAGAACATTTTGGATAGAGTCCTGAGAAGGGTTTACAGAACAGGGTGTATCAGACTTCCAATCAAGGTAGCAGAATGGTACCAACGTAGCAGACGGTGCCCAGCATCACACTCTCCCACAATCAACCAATTTACAACTATTAAAAAGCAACGACTGCTGGGGCCGCTGGAGCTCAGGGAAGAGGAGGAGAGACCTACAGAGTGCATGAAGGCAGGAGAAACCACGATGAGAGAAAGAAAGGACCACTCCAACCATTTGGAGCCCTGGCCATTTCAAGGCTGGAGCTGCTGAGCACACGGAGCAAGAGCTGGCGAAAGCCATAGCTGCACCCTTCATATGAAGTTGCTTGGAGGCTGCAAGGGAGAAGAGGGCCTTGGCGGCATCCAGGCCAGCAAGACCACTAACAGGGTTCCTGTGGACCTACATAGGAGAGAGGGGCCACAGACAACTGAAAAAAGGAATCACTCAGAGGCCAGTGAGTCATCACAAGGGATCAGTGCTTGGCATGTCCCATGGGAAATGTTTAGAGACAGGCCCACTAGGGGAACACTGGGGCACAGCATGGACAGGTGATCTGCACTCCAATCAGCACAGGACCACTCAGTGGAGACTGGTCAGGAATATAGAACTGCAGGGGGTGCAGTTTGTTGAAAAGACTCAGGCCCGGAGTTTCCATACAACCAGGTATACTGGACTTCACAAGACCCATTAGTGCTTACAATGTCAACAATTAAAAACTGAGCTGCACAAAAAGCCTTCCCCAAAGAATCAGCAGCAAAACAGCAATTTAGCTCAACTACAGGGCTCAAGTGCTGGTTCCTACAGGAAGTTCCTCCATTTTAGAAGTAAGTAAAGGACAACAAATTAGTACCAGTGCAGAGTTTAAATGGTGGGAATAGCTAATAATCCAACACAGAACCGAAAGAAGGAACAAAAAACCCACAGATCGGAAACAAAGTTCTGATATTAACCAATAAAGATCTAACACCACCAAACAACACCTATAAAACCTAGAAGGACTGAAAGGCCCCCGGGTTCCAAAGCCAGGGTGGGGGAGAGGCAAGGGCCTCAGTCACACCTCCCTGACATCCACACCCAGCCCAGTGATGACCAACCTGCAACTGGAAGCCCGCCAGGCTCCCAAGTCAGGGCAATGGAGGGCCAAAGGCCTCATCCACCCCACCCCCAATGTCAACATCCAGCCCCATGACAACCACTGAGCTGGCAGTGGAAATGCCCTGGGCTCTCCAGCAGGGGTGGTAGGGAGCCAAGGGCCTCAGCCATGCCCTCTGACTATGCATGCAGCCCAGTGATGACCACCAAACTGCCGCCAGAAGTGCTCCAGGCTCCCAAGCTGGGGCAGTGGAGGGCTGAGGGCCTCAGCCATGCCCCCCCAACATCCACATCTAGCCCAGTGATAACCAAGCCACCACTGGAAGCACCCAGGCTCCCAGGGTGGGGGAGTGTCGGCCTCAACCCTGAGGGGGTTTGGTGGAGGCCCTCGGACACCCCCCACTCCAAGTCTGCATCCAGCCCAGCCACAACTGAGCCATGCTGGAAGCCCCTTGGGTTCCCCTGCTGGAATTAGGGGGATGCCATGGGCCTTGACCACACCCCTCTCCCTCCTTCCTCCTCCTCCCATCCTGTCCCCCTCCCCCTTCCCCTCTCCTCCCCACCAACTGCTCTGCAACAACATCTTAGAATGTAAAAATAATAATAATCATAATAAATAAATAAATTTTTAAAAAAACAGGGTATATCACTTCTAAGTACGTGAGTTTGATTAGATAGGAGATTAGTCCTGAAGAAGGTACGAACCCAGATTAAAAAGGACATGGCAAGCTAAACATTCATTTACTTGGAACTCATAACCCTTGAGAGTTTTGGCAGTCAGGAAAGTGGTAGATTTTGGAAGGATGCACATGATACCAATCACAATAATCAATCTCAAACCTCAATCTCCTCTGATCCATTCTCTCCATAGTCACCAGGGTTCTTCCATTTTAACACAGTTTTGTTTGTACAGATCCCTTCAAAAGCTCCCTCCCCGT
>NW_007727332.1:339209-340340 GCF_000696425.1 Galeopterus variegatus | reverse complement strand
GAGTTTTGGCAGTCAGGAAAGTGGTAGATTTTGGAAGGATGCACATGATACCAATCACAATAATCAATCTCAAACCTCAATCTCCTCTGATCCATTCTCTCCATAGTCACCAGGGTTCTTCCATTTTAACACAGTTTTGTTTGTACAGATCCCTTCAAAAGCTCCCTCCCCGTGCCTACACAATGAGATCTAATTTTCCAGCATATACAGGACTCTGCATGGTCCACCTTATACCTCATCTTGTACTGTAAGGGTGGGGTGGTAGGAGAGGCTGTGTACTTTGGGGGTAGGCAATGGGGGGGTGCATTGTCTATAAAGAGCTTAAATACATAAATAAAGCTGATTAAAGCCCACCTGCTTTTTTTTTATCACCAGCACCAACAACTCCAAACAAGATCAGTGATAAAGTACTCCTCCCCTAGAAAAACAATTTGTTGGTCTAAGTTCTATACATTTGATGCAGTTATTACAGAATTTCAATAATGGGGGGAGGAATATTACATGCAAATTTCAATGAACACATTTGAATTACTTATTAATAAGCACTGTATTTTACATGGTAGTTAATTCGGATGACTCAATCATAGAGTTGACCCCTGTCTAACACATNTATTTTACATGGTAGTTAATTCGGATGACTCAATCATAGAGTTGACCCCTGTCTAACACATGAACTCAGCTATTCATGTTCTAAAGAATAACCTTGTGAAGGGAGTTGAGCTTCCTGGGGTGTACATATTTCTGCATTTGAATAGTCAAATAGTACATTTCAGTAAACAAGGATAATACTGTGATAGTAAAGACAAAAACACAAGTTAATTCAGTTCTGTCATTTTATGTGACCATCGGAATTGTTTATTTGTGTATGAACTTTAAAACACCGAAACAGCGTGAACTGTGAGATGTAATTTTTTTTTTTTTTGTCCTTTTTGAGACCGGCCGCACCGCGCTTAGCCAGTGAGCGCTGTAAGTGCACTGGTCATCCCTATATAGGATCCCAACCTGCGGTGGGAGCGCTGCTGCTCTCACAGCGCTGCACTCTGCCGAGTGCACCGCGGGCTCGGCCCTGAGATGTAATATTTTTGATAAATGTAAAAGTTAGCTCATATGTAAAATATTTTACTGAATTTG
>NW_007727332.1:338054-338619 GCF_000696425.1 Galeopterus variegatus | reverse complement strand
GATCCTATATAGGGATGACCAGTGCGCTCACTGGCTGAACGCGGTGCAGCCGGTCTCAAAAATAAGTAAATTATGTGACTTATATGTAAAATGGTATTAAAAATAAAGATAAGTAAATTTCATATTAAGTGTACTCTGTCACCTAATGTATAAGCCTTATCTTGAAGTTTTTTTATCTTGGAAATAAATTTACATTTTTCAGTAGTTAACACATAATAATAATTAAAATGAATACTCCAACCCCTAAGTAAGTTCATACTTCCTATTGCTAAGCTAAGACAATTTTGAAGTCAACAGATTATTGCTCTTTTACCTGACCCAGTTGGGATCAGTAGTTTGAATGTCAATTGAAAAACATGGATTAAAGCTGAGGATCATAAAGTGACAAATGGATACCAAAAATAGTTCACTTTAATTTAAACTATATAATGTATATTCATTTGCCAATATTTTGATGTAGGATCAAGGCCTTTTCTTCAAATATGGATTTTCTCATTATTTTCACCATTTATTTTGATCCCTATCTTTTTCATAAATTCTCTGTGATTTCTAGTATCAGTTCCTT
>NW_007727332.1:336138-337763 GCF_000696425.1 Galeopterus variegatus | reverse complement strand
CCATTTATTTTGATCCCTATCTTTTTCATAAATTCTCTGTGATTTCTAGTATCAGTTCCTTCAAAACAGAGTGAGAAATTAAAGGTACTTGGGAAGCAATCTGATTTTGTGGGTGTTGTGGGGGAGACTTGTGGATTTTTGTATTTTTTTTCCCAATTCCTTTATAGTTGTTTCTACTATATCTAACTTGACAACAATTTTTTTAAAGCATCTTTATGCTTTAAAACATCTTTATGAGTCTTAACAACTAACTTGCTTTTCATAGAAAAATCTCTCTGTTGGGGGTCTGTCTATTTTATGGGTTTAATATTTAATTAAATTATATATATACAGTAACGAGTACAAGTGGCAGTAACAGGTTTGGGTATAACACAACTGTTGCTAACCACCCAACCCACTGTTGGGAGCAGAAGTAGGAGGGTTCACTGGAGAGGGGTCTTCCAGCTGTGAGCTTCCAGGGTGTTCAGGGCATCACAGGGTACTTAAACTGAGCTGGTATGTTTTAGAATTAGCTGATATGTTTTTTAAATGGCTTCTAGTCTTTGATTATTAAGTAAATGACTGTACAATTTATAAGATATAAATTATTTGAGGACTGAGACTGTATTAGTCAGAAATCCTTTGGTTGCAAATGACAGAAACTCCTTTGGTTGCAAATGACAGAAACTCAACTCAAACCAGCTAATGCATGCAAGGAAATCTATTGACTTAGAGAAATGAAAAGTCCAGGAACTGACTTGGCTTCAGGGATCCCCCTCATTCCAGCTCTCCAGTCTTCTCCTCTTCTCATAGCACATTAGTCTCATGCTCTCATATTTAGGCTTCCTCTGAGAAAGATGGCTGTTGTCAGTTCCAATACACAGCATGGCTATATCTAGGAATTACAAGGAAGAGACTCTCTTGCAGCAATCTTCTATCACAGCTCTTGGAAGTCTCTGATAGGCCTTGATTTGGGTCATGCGTCCATCCTCAAACCAATCACCGTATCAGATTAGCCAGCTTAGATCTCATACCCACTATTGTGGGGCAGAGCATTGTGATTGACAGTCCTGACAGAACTTGTCATGCTGCATGTGTGCTCTTAATACAAGATAGAGGTGCAAAAAAAACAGATGCCTGTGGCATAGACCATGGATTAATTATTCTTGTATTCCCCACTAAAACCAAGCACATATAAGTAGATTGGTCTTAAGTATTGAATGACTTAACTACTAATAGCACTTTATACTTCCAAAACATTTTCACAGACCTTATTTTATTGTTGATGGTAAAGAAAAATGACTTACTTAAATTTACACAACTGGTTTCTGCTAGAATCAAGTTCATAATCGGGTCTCCTGGCTTCTAGTCTAGTTCGCTGAGGATATCTTCTTTTCTTCTCTCTTGCTGCCAGGACTGATATCAAATGGAAGAAAGAAGAGAGAAATATTTAGGTCATGCCTTTCACTACTTCTTTGAAGGTTTGATATTGTATTGTCCCTTAAAGGCCATTATGATGGTACGTGACTAGTAAGTTGCCACTAACTTTTAGCCTAATAATATTTATAATGGATGGCTATTTGGACTATTAATTTATTGAGCTGTGGAATTAGCTAAAGGAAACCTCACATATTGTTTTGTTTCTA
>NW_007727332.1:333293-334524 GCF_000696425.1 Galeopterus variegatus | reverse complement strand
CGGGAACCGGTCTGTATGTGGGATCCGAACCCTCGGTGGGAGCGCCGCCGCGCTCTCAAGCTGCGCACTGTAGCAGTGCGCCACCGGGCCGGCCCCTGAATTAAGTCTTTATTGCCAGTGTGAGACCCTCCAGAGCTTTGTTCTCCTTTGCTATAATGTCTGGTAACATTTGAAATGTTGATTTCCCTGACAACCCGAGTAAGAAAATTATTAAACAGAGGCCCTAACCAACTCTCTTCAGACATGGACATGAGCAAGAAATAAAACTTTACTGTTCTAAGACACTAGATTTTGTGTGGGTTTTGTTATCTCACATAACCTAGCCTATCCTAACCAAATCATCATGATTGGCTTGGCCACTTTGGACATGTATATTTTGGACATAAAGTGTTATGGAGATGTCTATTTAGTAAAAGAGGCAGAAGAAATTAATCTTGCCACATAATGGTTTTTTGACTTCTTGTCAGTTCTCCCTTAAGCAAAAGGGTGTCAGAGTGAGGACCTTTATCCCTTCATTAGTAGGATAAGTAAAGGGAGCCACAGAGTCAAATGATCCTACTTTGATTCCCAAATTCAGTATTTACCAGCTCTGACCTTAAGCAAATCGCTCAACCTTCTGAGGCTTAATTTCCTTATTTATAAAATGGAGGTGATGATAACACCCATCTTGCAACGGTTGTATGTAAAATGACTGGCTTTATTTCTGGCACAAAAGACATTCTATTCAATGGATTTTACTAAGTGCCTATATACTTTTTCCCTAGGTTAGGATGATTTCAGCTCAATGCAACAAAAAAACTGAGTTTAAAGTAGCTTAAATAATAAGAAAATGTATTATGTCACATAACTGGAAATACAGAGGAGGCTCTAGACTCTGGTTATCTTCAGTTCTCTTGGCTTTCTCTCCTTTGAGTGTGGATTTGATCCTTAGGTTGTAAAATGGTTGTCAATAGCACTGGAGTGGCACATCCAGCTATATGCAAATTGGTTTAGGTCTGAGTTCCTAAACTAATCACTTGCCAGGGGACTAGGATTATTTTTAGCCAACAGATTGCATTCCTGGGGCTGTGGGTGGAGCCACCCTCTCCTGAATCATCTAGCTGCATGGGGAGGGTGAATACAAGCATAAAATTGGGATTTGGTGAGGTGGGAAGAAAGGTGCAATGGAATCTGGGAGGTATTTAATTGTATTCACTCTTCATACACCAAGCATTAGGGCAGTTGATGTGGC
>NW_007727332.1:331007-332290 GCF_000696425.1 Galeopterus variegatus | reverse complement strand
GCCCGCACCACACTCAGCCAGTGAGCGGGAACCGGTCTCCACATGGGATCCGAACCCTCGGGGGGAGTACCGCCGCGCTCCCAAGCGTCGCACTCTCCAGTGTGCCACCAGGCCGGCCCGACAATTGTGGGTATTTGGAATAATACCTACTTATTTCTCTTAAAAGGCTATGTTTTATCTTTATTCTATTTTGATCAAAACAGCCACGTTGCTGTACTGGAAATTCTTAAAGCTCAAAGCAACTTTGATTCTTTCAAGTGCTACTATAATGACCTAATATTGGGCCTAACTCCTCTTGTATGGAAAGGAACAAATATTTGATATTCATCTTCATTGTTTTCTGTGGGTTGGTTTCCTGTTATTTTTATCCCTCTGTCTAGGGGAAGGGAGTTAAGGAAACTTCCTTGTTAACCTACCACTGTAAGGAACATGTTTGAAAAAATAAACACAGAAAGCAAGAGCAGAGTTTCTCACCAATATTATTACCAGCATAATTCAACTCCATTATTCTTAGGGATATTATTGAAGTAATTGGATGCTATTCACTTACTCAATTAAAGCAACAAAAGAGCAAAGTACCAGAAGGAAGGGCAGATGAATCCAATGGAGAGTGTACCCTCAGAGAATATGCAGTCCAGGTTGAGGGGCCCACACACACTTAAGTAATCCAAGTTAGAAAATGATTTAACATCAGGCAGTCAAAAGTTTAAATTGTTTTTAGAGTATGTGCAGAATTGGGAGAAGCCACTTCTTAGAAAAAAGGGTAATTAAAGAAGTTTAAAAAAATTAGAAAGATGGTACCTTGGCTCGGTCTAGAAGCACTGGCGATATTTCAGGAAACAGACACCCATATCCACACACAAAGGTGGAAGAGAACATTTCAGGTAGAGGAATTAGTGTGAGCAAAGGGCAAGTCTCAGAGACAGGCGTGGGAGGAGCATATGGGCAGCCAGGTGAGCAGCTCTGCTTAGAAGGGAGCGTGCCCTTATCTCCACCATCAACCAGCACTTATCTGTTCTTTTATTCTGTTATTTATTGTTATGAGTGTATACTTCATCTCCTAGACTACGTGAGGGAAGAGCACTGTATAAAAAGTATGCTTTGATTTCTTCCTACATTACCTACCCTCCTTAGTAAATAAATAAGCAACACGTATATTATGTGGGTAAGGAAACTGGTAGACTCATTAAAGGCAAGATAGAAATAATGCGTGTCACCAGAAGAAAAATTATGTTATGAAAAGCCTATTTTAATGAGTTAGAATATGTTCCACTTGGCCGGCC
>NW_007727332.1:327615-329843 GCF_000696425.1 Galeopterus variegatus | reverse complement strand
GGGATGACTCAATGGTGTCAGCCTCCCAGTGTGATGCCATAGGAAGACCACATCACCTATGCAATATTTTTGCCAAAATGTTTCCTCTAAATCTAATAATGAGGGGAAAAAATACAAGTCCAGATAATGAGACATTTAACAAGACAACTAGACCAGATTCTTAAAAAATGACAATGTCATGAAAGAAAAAACTGTCAATGGAACTGTTCAAGATTTAAGAAGACTAAAGAGGGCTGTCTGGTTAGCTCAGATGGTTAGAGTGCAGCCTTGAGACACCAAGGTCAAGGGATCCCCATACCAGCCAGCTGCTGAAAAAAATAAATAAGGAGACTAAAGCAATATGACAATGAAATGCAAGGAAGTATCCTTGATTGGCTCCTGGATTAAAAACACACACACACACATATGTGACATTTTGGCGACAATTGGAGCAACATGAATATGGCTTGAATATTAGATAAGATTATGTATTAATGTTTGTTTTTGGGGGTACATTAATGGTATGATGGTTATGCAGAAGAATGTCTTGGTTCTTAGGAGACACATGCTGAAGTATTTAAGGTAAAGTGTCATCATATCTAAAAATTACTTTTATTTACTTACTTTTTGACAGCTGGCTAGTTAGCTCAGTTGGTTAGAGTGTGGTGCTGATAACACCAAGGTCCACAGTTCGATCCCTGTACCAGCCAGCTGTCAAAAAAAACAAGAAAGAAAAAAGTACATATATGTGTGTGTGTGAAAGAGAAAGCAAATGTGGGCAACAAACTGATGGATTTAGGTGAAGGACATAGTTCATTGTACTATTTTCTCAACTTTCCTATAGGTTTGAAATTTTCAACGTAAGTTAGAAAACAAATTAAAACAACAAGTTTTTTCCTAATTGTCAGAAATAATACATGCCTGTTCATTGAGAAATTTTAGGAAATATAGAAAAAGCATGAAAAATAAAATAATCATGTGATTATGATAGAGCTCCTACCATCTCTCTTTCCTAGTCCCTCCTGCATCTTGTCGCTGGGCTTCTAAGGTACAAAGGCCAACCTTTCTAATTAAGATTCATTTAGGAAGATGAATAGGAGTCGTTTACATTTCTCTAGATCCTATCAGTTGGGTTTCAGGTCACCATGGCTCTCAAATTTAATCCTTTCTACTCAGAAGCCACAAACTTTAAAGGTAAAATGTTCAAGTGTTACAAAAAATTATTTAAAAAACAGAAAAATACTCAAAATTGACACTCAAAATTCCACAAAATTCAGTACATAAATTCATTACTATGAAATGCTTAAACCCCTTTAAAGCCTTCTTGTTGCAGTTAGGAGAAAATACACACTCCTTGGTGGCACAGCATCCAAGATCGGACCTCTGCCTTCCTCCGACTTTATCTCCCACACTTTCCCATTCCTCTGGCCTCCTGTACAATACTTTGAATCTCCAAAGCACTCCTAGATCCAGCTTTAAGATGTTCTCTGCATGGCTGGCTCCTTCTCATCATTAAAGCCTCAGCTCAAATGTCACCTCGTCAGAGTAGCTGCCTGTGACCACTCTACTCAAGGCAGCCACTCATTCACCTGCCTCTCTTGGTCCTTTCTGTCCCTTTAGCCTGTTTTGTTTCATAAGGTCATCATTATCCGAAATTATCTTGTTCATTTTCAGATTAATCATCTTTGTTGTATGTCTTCCCCGACTTAGAATGTAAATTTCCATAAGGAACCCTGTCTGTCTTGAGTCCACTGTATCTCCAGGGATTAGAACAGGGTCTGGAACATAGCAGGGACTGAGTAAATACTTTTGGAGCAAATAAATATTCCTTTACATATATAATTTCTATTTGTGCCACTTAGACCACACCCTATGTCAGCCAACATCAACATTTCGGGAGCTATAGTGAGTTTCCCTTTGTAGACTCATAAAGTCCTTCACTCCCCTTTCAGATGATGATCTCAACTTAATCTGATCCTATGAAGTTATTTTCTGTTCATATTTGAGGAATGATATTTACAAAACACCTGGATACAAGTCTCCAAGCATCGTCTAGGAATGTCTCTAGATCCTATTCTTTAATTTTATTATAAAATATAAAATTCCTAAAAAAAGATGTATAAGACATATATGTACAGTTTAATAAATGGTTGTAAGGCTAACAGCCATGTAACCTGCACCCAGTTGAAAAAAACAGAATATTGCCTATAGACAAAAAGTAGTCCTAAAGTATAATAAAACCACTAAGA
>NW_007727332.1:295957-327462 GCF_000696425.1 Galeopterus variegatus | reverse complement strand
TCGTCTAGGAATGTCTCTAGATCCTATTCTTTAATTTTATTATAAAATATAAAATTCCTAAAAAAAGATGTATAAGTCATATATGTACAGTTTAATAAATGGTTGTAAGGCTAACAGCCATGTAACCTGCACCCAGTTGAAAAAAACAGAATATTGCCTATAGACAAAAAGTAGTCCTAAAGTATAATAAAACCACTAAGAACTGTTCAGGAATCAGATGACCTGTGTTTGAATCCTGACTCTGACTTAGCAGGTAACCTGAGTAAATGATCAAAACTTTCTGAGTTTCAGTTTCCCAGTGTGCAAAATGGGGAAAATAATACATCATAAGGTTGCTGTAAAGACAAAAAAAGCTTTTTTTTTTTTTTAAAGGTGATCGGTAACGTGATCTTAACCCTTGACTTGGTGTCGTCAGCACCAAGCTCTCCCAAGTGAGCGAACTGGTCATCCTTATATAGGGATCCGAACCTGTGGCCTTGGCGTTATCAGCACCACACTCTCCCAAGTGAGCCACGGGCCGGCCCTCTTATTGATTTTTTAAATTGAGTTTACATTTTTTTTTTTTAATATAAAGGTGACCAGTAAGGGGATCTTAACCCTTGACTTGGTTTGTTATCAACACCACACTCTCCCAAGTGAGCCACAGGCTGGCCCCCCCCCAAATTTTAAAGCCCATAAAACACTTAGCACAGTGCCTGGCTTGTGTTTATCACTGAGTGAATGATGGCTATTATTATTATTAATATTCCTCTTGTTGAAGTTCCTGTTCAGGTGCTGACTCTCTGTTTAACCTTGGGTTCCTCCCGGGAGGATCTTGCTTAATACACGGGAATAGAGGAGACAGAGGTTTACTCACCTAGTGTAAGCATCCTCTTAGAAATTGCCTTCCTGATGACTTCCTCATAAGTTCTTCCATAAATCTGTCCGAGGAAACTGTCCTTTGTGGATGAGGAGCCTCCCTCCTTGTGATCGGGTGGGGAAACTAGAGTCCTTCCAGGCCAGGCTCTCAGCAAGCCCAAACTGAGTTGCCCTTGAACAAATACCAATCACTGGATTCATTCACTAAGCAGGTGAGGTAGAATGGAAATATTTTAATTTCCCTTCTTTTCCTCCTCTAAGCCCTAGTCCTAGAGATGTAAGCCTTGAAATGCTATTAAGGAATGTGCTGGTTTCAGAATGGCCAGAGGCTATCTGAGAGATGGACAAGACTTCATAGGCATGTTGGGTTTGGGAATCCAGATTATATTCATTTACTCATTCAACAAAAACGATAGCTATGGAATACCTGTGTGACAGGGACTGTTTCAGGCAGCTGGGATACAGCAATAACTTGTTAAATTTACTGAGACTTGTTTTATGGCCCAGCACATAGTCTATTACATTGGTGCATGTTCCATGTGCCACCCAACAACCTTATAAAGAGAGTTCTATTTATTATCATCCCCAGTTTTTTTTTTGGTGATTGCCTAGTATGGGGACTTGAACCTTTGACCTTGACCTTGGTGTTATAACACCACGCTCTAACCAACTGAGCTAATCAGCCAGCCCAGACATTTTTTTTTTATCATTTATCAAGGGAATTTCATTTCCCTTAATCCCATCCAGCTACTAAATGGCAACACTGAGATTTGAACACAGATTTCTGACACCACAATCTGATCTCTTAGCTTTCTCTTTTACATATAAAAAGAAAAAAAAAAATTTTTTTTTTTTGGCAGCTGGCCAGGATAGGTACGGAACCCTGTACCTTGATGTTATCAGCCCCACACTCTAACCAACTGAGCTGACTGGCCAGCTCAATTTTTTTTTTTAATCTTATGCATTTAACTGCAGTTAAAATCAACAAATTTCTAATCATGTGTCCTCTGGGAATAATACTTATTTTGTTTCTGAGTCATGAGGATTTTCATCAAATAATGTCTAATAGTAGATAATACTACTTACTGTTAAATTACCAAGAAGAAATATTCTGTAGAAATATAATTAAATTTCCTGTAATTAATGATTATGTAACATGATTTAAATTAAGCATGTTAGGTGGTGTTATTTAGCATCTAATAAATTTTGTTTTGTTATTGAAGAATGATGTGTTTAAGTAGTAAGGTTGGATTTTCTTTCCATATACTTTCTTTTTTTTTTTTTGTCTTTTGTCTTATTTTTCCGTGTCCGGCAACGGATTGCAACCCTCAGTGTTGCCCCCGTACCGGACCGGGGACCGGCAACGGGATTGCAACCCTCGGTGTTGCTCCCGCGCCTCGCTTCCCAAGCGGCGCACCTATCCAGTGCGCCACCGGGCCGGCCCTAAATTTTGTTTTGTTATTGAAGAATGATGTGTTTAAGTAGTAAGGTTGGATTTTCTTTCCATATACTTTCAACTACTACCTAATACGCACAATATTGGGGAATAGTTAAAAGAACAGATTTTAGACCTTTAAATGTTGTGAGCATTGTTTGGAAAATTAATCTGAACTGAATAAAAATGGTATACAACATTTCAACAAAAATTTAGTTTAGTATTAAGTTGAACCATATGAAGTTGCCAATTTTGCCATTAAAAATGATTAAATATTGCCAATTTCATACAGTTCAACTTAATACATCCTATTATTTCATATGCATGAATTTAGCGGTAACTAGAAAGTAAGACAGGCATTTTTGGGTTTTGTTCATACTGTGCACAGAGTAGGCACTCAAAAAACAGTTGTTGAGGGCTGGCCAGTTAGCTCAGTTGGTAAGAGCATGGTGCTGATAACAGAAAGGCCTAAGGTTTGATCCCTGTACTAGCCAGCTGCCAACAAACAAACAAACAAACAAAAACCAGTTGTTGAAGGAATGAATTAGGAAAGCAAACAAAATGTGAAGACTAACCTTCCACCTAATACAATATGCCTTTGGGTTTAGGTTTAGGATGGGAATAAGAGAAATAACATGATATACATAAATTATTCTCTTAAAGTAAGTTTAAGAACCTAATTTACTCAAGAAAACATATGTCCACACAAAAATGTGTACACGAATATTAATAGTAGCATTACTCATAATAGCCAAAAAGGAGGAACAACCCAAACATCCATCAACTGATTAACAGATAAACAAAATAGGTATATCTATACAATGAAACATTGTTCAGCCATAAAAAGGAATGACTGAGGACAATCCAGATTTTAAAAGGCTGTGCCTATTTATTTGAAGAAACAAGGGTATTGTTAGACCCTGGTAAAATTTCTAACTTTGTAGTCTTCCTACCTGGAAAAAGAAAGTCTTTTAAATTAAAAAAAAAAAAAAAAAAAACTGATATGTGCTACTAGGGGGATGAAATTTGAGAAATTATGCTAAGTGAAAGAAGCCAGGCACAAAGGCCACACATTGTATTATCTATTCACATAAAATGTCCAGAACAGGCAAATCAATAGAGACAGAAAGTACATTAGTGGTTATCAGGGGCTGGGGGGACAGAAGGGGGAATTGGAGAGTGACCACTAATGGGTATGGGGTTTCTTCTTCGGGTGAAGAAAATGTTTTGGAATTAGATGCTGATGATGGTTGTACAACCTTGTGAATATACTAAAAACCATTAAATAGTATGTACACTTTAAAAGTGTGAATTTTATGGAATGTGAATTATATTTCTCTCTCTCTCTTTTTTTTTTTTTTTTTTTAAGATGACCGGTAAGGGGATCTTAACCCTCGACTTGGTGTTGTCAGCACCATGCTCAGCCAGTGAGCCAACCAGCCATCCGTATATGGGATCCGAACCTGGGGCCTCGGTGTTATCAGCACCACACTCTCCCGAGTGAGCCACGGGATGGCCCATATTTCTCTTTTATAAAAGTGGAAAATAACTCCTAAGATCTCCTCATTGGAACATGTCAAAATACATTATAAACTAATAGATGTCTGTTTACAAATCTGAGAGTATTAGGAAATGTTCCCTTGTTTAATTATAAACCAAGTGGAATGTTGGAGATTTCAGTAATCTGACAGCGAACATTAAGAGGATTAACCTGACTTCCCCACGTTAATACCAATTTAAACTGCATCATTCAAAAACTACACAGTCATATTAAAGTAATTGTAGCAACGACTTCCATGAAAAAAATATCAATTAGATTAATTACCCATTAAGGCTGTCATTATTTAAGATACTTTATATTTATGTAATGCTTTTACTTCCTTCAGTATTTAATTGTATTGAAATATGCCTTTAGATCTAATGTCTGGGAGAGTCACATCTCTAACCACTTAATTACAGGCAGAAAAGTGGGTGGGACTGGACAGAAATTTATTAGCAATGCTGACATTCCAGATTGGAATACAAAGGGAAGCAGGATTTAAGAAATCTAAATTCTAGCCTTCATTGCAGAAAGTTAAATTGCAAGAACTAGAACTGCTACATCCTGGAGTACAATTTTTAAAAGATATTGAAAAATACAACATACATACATAAAAGTGTACACATCGTTAAGCGTAGACTATGAATTTTCCAAAGTGACCACTCCTGGGAACCAGCAACCAGATCAAGAAACAGAACACAGTAACCAGACTAAGGTTTTTTATTTTCTTTTTTAAGCCAAAGAGAATATTAAAATAGTTTAAATCCCCCCAAGAGCAGACTCTCAATCATACCACGGTTACACTTGGCGCACGGGTAGGGAGGAGAGGACCCTGAGGTGATGTGTAAACTGTAGCGTGCACTTTATCTTGCTTGATGGCGAACTGACTGACATCAGCATCTACAGTAGTTTACCTTCATTTTAACCACTCTGAGTAATGGTCTTTTCCTAAATGCAGAAATTCAGAAATAGCTTCTATATTTATGCATGACTTTTGGAAAATTTCCGGGAGTCTTTCATTGGAGCAACACATCTGGATATTCTTTTCCAACAAGTTTAGACCAATTTTGAGAGCAAGAAAGTGTCGCTTGAGGACGTGCCTTTCTTACCAAAGTACTGAGCACCCTTGGACCCTCTTGGAGGAGGAAAGTAGTCTTCTCCAGACCTCACTCCGCCTCTCCCTGACAAACACTCCGCGGCTCTACCCGAAGCAGGCGGAGCTCCGGGCGCGCCCCAGGGCAGTCCAGGACCACCCTGTAACTCTGGGGAGCCTGAGCCCCTCCTCTGCGCCCCGCCCCCGGCGTTCAGGCCGAAACGCGGCGCTGTTCCTTTAACTGCGCGCTGCAAGGGTGTGCGGGGAAGGGCCGGGTCCTCCCGCCTCCTCTTCCAGCGCTCCCTTCCCCCGCCCGATGCGAGTTTCAGGTGAATGGGTCACCGCGGGAGAAGGCCGGCCACACCGCACCTTCTAGCTAGAGTCCACCGCCCCCTCCCTTCTTCGTCTGGCGGAGGCAGCTGGAGTCCCGGGAGAGCTGATCAGAGCACGCACAGAGTAGCCGGTCAAGTGCGCAGCAGGTGGGGTTCGCCCGGGCGGTGGCCGCGGGCCTCCCGCACCGCACCCCCCCGCCTGGCTTTGGTGCGCATGCCCGGGGGCAGGGGGGCAGGGCGACCGGGGTGGGGAGGAGGAGGGGGGAAGGGAGGAAAGGGGGAGGGTTGAGTCCCCAGTCCGGTGCCAGGCTGCACGGTGGCGGCTCCCGGGGCGTGAGGTGCGCCCGCCAGGTGAGCGCGCTCCTTGGCTGCTGCGCCCCCCCCCCCAGGTGGGTCGGGTCCAGTTGCGGTGAGTGGGTGAGAGTTGGGCGCGGCGTCGGGGACGCAGGGTAGCGCGAGGGTCCCCGCGGGGGGACCGCGGCGCCTCTAGCTGGGAGCGGAGACGATGGGGGAGGACGCTCGGCGCTGGTTTCGGTGGCGGTTTCGCCCCTGAACTGGGGACCGCGGTCCGCCGAGAGAGCGACACCCTGTCACTTGGGAGGCTGCCTGCCTGGGCGAGGGGAGAGTTGGAGCCACCGATCAGCGTAGTTCGGCTGAAACGCTAAGCTACCCGTGCCTGGACGGCGCAGACAACTTTTCGCCGTGAACAGCGAGAATGCTGCGCTCAGCTCTGGGCGCTGCAGTTTTGTGGGGTCGCCAGGCAGGGGCCGCGGCGCCCATCTCCCTGGAGGTGCTGAGTCCGAGGGCTGGAGCGAGGGGGCCGCTCGCCGGCCGGGGCGGTTTCATGCTGGGGGGACTTCATTATTTCTGCCCCCCACCCCACCCCTTTGGGTATCCCGGGGAGAGGGGGTGGCCAGTGTTAATCTGTGAGGTATTCCTGGAGTCACGGTGCGGGCCACGCTGGCTATTTTGAATTTGTTTAGCGGGAGTTGTGTGAACCCTCATCGATTTAAGCTGGGGACGGGGACTTCGTTTCGAGTGAGGCTGGACTTCGAGGGAAGCTGTTTACGCTTCGGGTTCTCACCCGTGAACAAAAAAGGCTGCCGGACCTGCCTCGCAGCAGTGCGTGCTCAGCCGGCGCGTACGGCCCAGGTGCCTCTGAGCGCCGCGGGGCGCACGGCCACAGTGTTTTGAGACCTCCGGGGAAGGGCCAGCCCCGCGCGCAGCCAGAAGACGTGTTGCTGCGTCGGAGGAAGTGTGCCAGGAGGGGTGGGCTGAAGGGCTGAACTGGCCCCTGCACCTTGAGCCTGGAGTAACTCCGAGCCCCTCGCGTCGCAGGTGAAGCGGCTGAGCTCGGAAAGAAGCCGCCGCATCCTCAGGCCAGCCGTGGGGCTCGCTGGGCAAACTGCTCACCTGGAGAATTACTGGGGTCGGGAGGAGGATGCTTTCCAGGCAGGTTAGCGTGCGGCCCTAACGCACAAGTGTATTATTGGGATCCCTGGAAAAAAGAAACCTTTCTCGTTAAGGCACTTGTGTTGATTCTTGTTGTGATTGAAAACTAGCTCCAGACAGAGGTAGGTTTCTCAAACTATTCTTGTGTTGATTCTTGTTGTGATTGAAAACTAGCTCCAGACAGAGGTAGGTTTCTCAAACTAGGCAGTGTACACACGGACCTTCATTTTCTTACTGGTGTTTTAAAATAGACATTTTAAATGGGAGAGCCACAGGACTAGATATTTCCTCAGACAAAGCAACACTTTTTTCTTGTTGTTTTGCATTTATTTATTTATTTATTTGGTCCACCTTTCCTAGGTGATTGAGAGGAGTAATAGCAAGGTAGGTTAGGGCAGGGCAGGTTCTCTGTCTTTGGGCAGCTTCCAGGCTATTTAGGGAAATGATGGGCAGTGCCTTCTGTGAGGCACTGTGTTAAAAAGCATTTTACAAAATCATTTTATCATTTATTTAATTTAGTCATCCCACCATCTCTAAAAGGGAGATCTTATTAGAAATCTATTTTAAAGTTGTGTAAATGCCTGTTGGAGAAACAGATGACTGGTAGGCTGGCTTGCAAACTGCTTTAGCTGATCAGGGAAGGTATATCAGAAACAGCAGTCCTTGCTATTCCAGCACCACAACCAGATTTGGGGAGTTTTTCTGGACTTCCCTACCGTCTGCTAGTTCCTAAGGCTTGGTATAAGTTTTGCTTGATGTAAAGGTAAAATTCCTCCTGTTTTCTTCTAAAGATGATGTTGGAATTACTGCCTTTTCAAAGTACTGCTTTTAACCACATATGTGAATCGATATAATATCTTTAACCTTCCCAGGAACTTCACAGAGGAAAGTTTTCATCAATTGCATTTTTAAGGCTTACTTGATTAGAATATTTAGTGGGCTTTTTTCATCCAAATTACTGTTTATAGAAATAGAGTACAAAGACCGTGCAGATTTTTGTTACACGTTTTGTTTTAGCCTCTATGCTTGCCACTGTTCTGTAGGAATCACCTAGGGATCTTGTTAAAATACAGATTCTGATTCACAGGTCAGGGGTGGGGCCTGGGCTTCTGCCTTTCCTATAGATGCCTGTCCTTTTTTCTTCTTTCCCTCAGACTGTAAGCACTTAACTATTTTTGCTGAACTGAACTTGAAAAAATACATTAATTTTGTTGTGTGAAGAATTTCAAGGCCAGGATTGAAATCTCGATTCTAATATAGGCTATTGGTTTTATTAATCAAATATCGATTGAACATCATTTTGTGCCGGGGACTGGTTCTAGAGACCAGGGATAAGTGATAGTTAGGACAGACATCTGAGTGCTTGTGGAGCTGGCATTCCAGATGGGGTGGAGATGGTGGCAGTAAAACACAAAGAATTGTTTTAGGTATGAGGGAGGAAATTCGCTCTGAAAATAAAACAAATTTGATGTGATGGAGGGCATCTCTGAGCTGGGGTGTGAATGGCAGGTGTCTGCTGTGTGAAGATCTAGGTTTTCTAGACTGGAACCTGGAAGATCAAGGTCCTCCTTGAGTGACACCTTCATTTTAAATAGCGATTCTCAAAATATATGGTTTGCTTAAAAATCATCTGGAGAGCTTATTAAAAATGCTATTTCTGACGGCCTATTTCAAAATCTGCCTAATTTCAAAATTTTAGGCAATTTACTAATGATGTGCCTATAATCTAAATAGAATCATTTCATATCAGTCACAACTTAAACTTTTTTTTTTTTGACTGGTGAGGGGATCGCAACCCTCGGCACGGTGTGGTCTGCACCACGCTCAGCCAGTGTGCACACCAGCCATCCGTATATAGGATCTGAACCTGTGGCCTCAGTGCCCACTCTCCTGAATGAGCCACGAGGCCGGCCCACAACTTAAACTTTTTTTTTTTCCTTTTTTGTCTTTTTTCGTGACCGGCAACGGGATCGCAACCCTCGGTGTTGCGCCCGCACCTCGCTCAGCCAGTGAGCGGCCGGTCTGCATGTGGGATCCGAACCCTCGGCGGGAGCGCCGCTGCTTCCAAGCGGCGCACTGTAGCAGTGCGCCACTGGGCCGGCCCCCAACTTAAACTTTTTAAAGGTAGATTGGCTTGCTGCATGTGAGCTGAAAGGAACAGACTCTAAATATAATAAAGTTTATTTTTCACTTACTGATAGTTTTCTTTGAATAATTTGAGAGCAAAGTGCATTTTCAGACTTTTTTTTTTATCTTAGGTTAGTTTTCTGTTAAGACAGCTTTCGGGGGCCGGCGCGTGGCTCACTTGGTAGAGTGTGGTGCTGATAACACCAAGGCCCCGGGTTCGGATCCCATATAGGGATGGCCGGTTCGCTCACTGGCTGAGCGTGGTGCTGACAACACCAAGTCAAGGGTTAAGATCCCCTTACCGGTCATCTTTAAAAAAAAAAAAAAAAAAAAAAAAAAGACAGCTTTCGGCTAGTAAACATTTTCAAGGGGAAATAATTTTTAAAATTTTCACATTAGCTTGAGATGCTGATTTTCAGCTTAACATTTTCAACAAGGATCATGGCTTCCCTTTTGTCCCTGACTCTAATTTAGCTGTCAGACTTCTGTCCTTGTCATAGATTTGTGAAGGTGACCAGTGGGCCCCTTAGGCCAAATCTAGTGGCCTTTTCACTCCTCGTTTTGTTTTTCCCTTCACTCAACGCATGTTTATGGACCAGGTACTGTTAATGTTGCTGTGCCAAGCATTGGTCCTCTTTTTCCTTTGGCTTCTGGCCTCAAAGCACATTCAGACTCTGTCTTGAAAGAGACCTTAGAAGTCCTCCAGTCCAGTCTCTAAAAAAATATCAAATAATTTAAGCTTTGCAAAAATGGCATGAACTCAAATTGTTATTTATTATTTTTGGAGGGGGTGTGGGGTAAGGGTGAGGGAGAGACTTCCTAACATTGAGATGAAATGTGACCCTGTGGATTTTGTTTTTGCTTTGTTTTTTAACCATTTCTGGGACTATAAAGACAACTCTTCAAATATTTTTCAGGGCTGCCATTGTGGTCCTTCTAATGTTGAGTTCTCCAGGCCAAACATTTCCTGTTTTCCCAATCATTTAAGATATGGTTTTTCTAGATCCTTAACAATCTTAGTCACCCTCCTGGAGAGGCACCTAGTTTAGAATATGCTGTACAAATTTCAGGTTTTGATTTTTTCTTTTTATAACTGTATCATTCCTACATCTGAGCACTATTTCTATGAATACTTCCTAAGTTTGGAATAGCTTGTCGGCTTTTGCTGAAATTCTTACTAAAGAAATGCACTTTTAAAAATGAACAGCTATTAAGCCAGGTCTCCTTTATCCTATACTTATTGATTTTTTTGAATTGAGTTTACATTTTTTAAATGATTTATTCATGCCACCAATATTTGAAAATGGATACAATATGCCTAAGTGCTTAAGCACTGAAATTTCTCACTTTCAGGATAACCACCTTCTTGTGAATGTATTTGTTAATTTTCTTTACTTATCCTAGCCCAGAGGTCAGGATCATTCTCTCCCTCCACCCCCTACCCCAAACCCCAGAGGAGGGCACAGAGGCTCTAAGAAGAGGCTCTGAGAAGATGAGGAACTTGTGTCCAGTTGTGAGCTAGTAAATGCAGGCTTTTACAACCACTGGGCTTGTTTTAATCCATCTTTCTGACCTTAGGGAGATCTTGCTCAGAGTTAATGGACCCCCTACTCTGGATTAGTTATCCTTTCCAGTGTTTGGTCAGCTGCAGATCTGGTTGAGCTTGTCCCCTCCACTTTGTCTGCCGTCACCACTAGAGATCTCCATCCAGGTGGACATAAACGGTCCATTCTTTCATGCTAATTAGGTGTCATTATTCAGCCCCTTGGAATCCGACCAACCACACCAGGATGTACTCAAGATTCCCAGGATTCTTTCTCCTTACATTCCCTTCATCTACTGGTCTGGTAACTTTCTCAGAAAAGGAAATGAAGTTGGTGTGGTATGACTTGTTCTTAATGAGCTTTCTGAAATTATTTGATTCATAGTTTAAAATGTCCGCTGTTAGGGGAGACATGACATCTAAACTCTGAATCTAGGAAACGCGGTTTGAAAAGGGATTTTGTTTGTATTTCTAAACAACTTCAGCCTGAGTCTGGATTTAGAGTGTTTAGAAACTCCCATGAGCCTGGAATTTGGAGGATAGTCTTGAATGAGGGAATCGTAGTATCCTTGGTCAATATTTGTCATTATTTGACATTCAGCTTCAGAAATAGGGTCCCACATTTAGTACGAGGGGTCTTCAAAAAGTTAATGGAAAGATTCTTATCTTTTTTTCCCTCTTTTTCCATGAACTTTTTGAAGTAAGTGTTTTTAAGTTCAGTTTTTCTTAATGTTCCTTTCTGAACATCAATTAGGAAGGCACTTCATGTGGACATTTACCCTTTCATAATACCATAACATTTGGGCATAAATTACTCATTTATATGTGTGTTTTACCACTATTAGAATAGAGAGAAATTGACGTGGATGCTGGTGACAGGGCTGTGTACACTTGTGATTGGTGCACTTTATGTTATATTTCAATAAAGTGTTTTTTAGAAAAGAATGAAGAGAAATTGTCTTCCCTTATAATATAATATAACTTTATGTTATGTTATATATAATATAACTTTATGTTATATTTCAATAAAGTGTTTTTTAGAAAAGAATGAAGAGAAATTGTCTTCCCTCACTGTATTAGGAACATTATACTAATTGTGTTGGTGTTACTAACATTCAATATATTTCCATCTTTGAGGTTTTATCTAATATACAATTGGGCAGTGTTTTATTCTGAGAGATTTGTAATTGACTGTCCTTAAGGATGTGGAAGAGAATTGCCTTTTGTTTTATTTTTTTCTAAGTAATAGACTTTACTTTTATAGCAGTTTTACATTTACAGAGAAATTGAGTGGGAAGTACAGATAGTTCTCATACCCCCCGCTATTAATTTTAAAGAATTTCAGTTGATTTACTGTTCCTAACATAGTAATGTACAATTGCACAGACCTTACTTGAAAAGGAAAAAATATCAGACACTTTAATATATTCGGATTATAGATCTTGCTCAAGTGTCATTCAGGGGTAATGCCTTGTAACGTTAATCTGATATTTTTCCATTACCTTCAACCTGAAAACACAAGAGGTTTTGCAGGCAAAAATATCCATGGTCCAATCTGATTTGTGTAATCATTCAACAAATATTTGCACATCTACCATGTGCCAGGCATTGTTTTAATCAGTTAACAAAAATGGCAAAAATTTCTGTTTACATGGAGTTTACCTTCTAGTGGATCTCAAAATTCCCTTCTTTACTGATCACTGGTGTAACCTGGAAAGAATTTATTTCTGGTTCAGTATACTTAACAGGAGAGAAGCGAAGTGTTGTAGCTAATGTGGTGACCTTGCCAGTGTCTCCAGTCCTGGATTTTCTAGAATAAACCTCAGACTTTTTAGGTTTGGGGCTTGTGTGTTTAGCACATGTCACTGAGATAAGACTGGTGAGTTTTTTTTTCCTGGAGAGCTCTTAGTGCCCATGGATCCATCTATGGACCTAGACAGATGACTTCCAGCTTAATTGTCTCGTGGACATTAATACCAAATGTCAGCTCTGTACAAAAGCTAGTATGTCCCAAATGGAATTCATTTTTCTAAAGCTGTAATAGTGGAAAGCTCATGAGATCTGGGTTCAGGGTACATCTTCAGTGACTCATTATTCACATCCCTTTCTCATGTATTTATTTTTAGCTCTGCATCTGTAATGAAATGAGGATTTTATGTAAAGCACTTGGCATGTGGGTGGGTAGCTGCTGAATGTTAGTTTCCTTCCCCTCTCCTACGGCCTAAGCTAGTCCTTCACTGGCACCTCACACTGGGTTTGCTGCTGTGGACTCCATGTGTTCCTTTCTACTCTCTCCACTTGTCCTATATATATAATTTTTTTTTTTTTGATGGGTGGCTGGTACAGGGATTGAGCCCTGGACCTTGGTGTCATCAGCACCATGCCCTAACCAACTGAGCTAATTGGCCAGCCCTGTCCACCTTGTCCTTCAAGTCAAACTTCTATACCTCCCTGTTGAGAACCATGAACTGGCTCCCTATTTCCTGCCTGAATGAGATGAGAAACTCCCAGAAGACTTTCAAAGCCCTCCATATTCTCACCATAGCCTTATTTTAAGAGACAACACCATTCCAACATATCTCTGCTGCTCTCCTCACTGTACCCTGAACCAGCTATATGCATATCAGCACCCCACCAGCTTGGATGCCATTCCTTCATTGCAGGACCCAGCTTCCGGCTCTTCATCTTGAAGTCTCCCCTGGTCACCCCCAGGCTGCACTTCTTCTTGTAGTTGAGGCCTGTACCAGTTGATGAAGTGAAATTGCCTCTCAGATGTTTAGGAATTTGTGCTCTGAGGAATTTTAGAACAAAATCATCCTGCTTTTCTCTTAGAAAAGGACTCTTTAATACAACGTGTATTCAGTGGTTTTCCCCTTTTGTAAACATTATACTCAACTTTGAAGAATTGGAAAAGGAGATAAGGGAAAAATATCCACAATTCCACTATTCAGAGATACATTTTGTAATAATTTTTATGATAAAGGCATACTTTTTAACCAATTAGGTTATGCTGTAATTAACATTGAGGGGTTAGATGCTACTATATAGGCACTGTCATATGCATTCTCATTTTCTGTGAACTTTCAAAAGTAGTAATATGAAATAATTTATTTTGAAAAATTTTATTTTTTTCTTTATACATCTTTTTTCTTTGAAGTGACTGCTTTAAAAATATCATTTTTACCTATGCTATAAGATGATAATTTGTGAAATGATGATTGCTATAACTTAGAATTTCAAGTTTAAAGAGTATTTGTATGCCAGGGATGTGCAGAACGTGGGTACGTGCTATGAGGAATACCAGGCAGACTCATTCCTGTGCTTAATGATTTCCTGTGCTCCAGGTGCCGTTTATCAAAATGGCATTGGAAAGGACAAGAGAAATAACTGTGGAGTTAGCGGCTACCTAGAGATTGGTAGCACTCAGTTTCTTAGTGGTGCGAGGAAACCCTGAGCTCAGTTGTAATGCTGTTACCCTACTTTTGTTGCTTAGATTGGCCTATCTTGGGAGCTTACCAGGTATTGCTCCTCCTGAAGATCAGGTGACCATTGAAGTCAGCCATGTCATCGAGGCCTTTTGAAAGTCCACCTCCTTACAGGCCTGATGAATTGTAAGTAAATAACTCTTTCAGTGTTTTTCTTTTCTTTGTTTTTTTTTTTTTTTAAAGACTGTTACATGTAAAAACTATGTATGGTTGAAACTTTCATCTATTAAGTGTTTATTTGCTTTTAAAAATAACGTGTGCACTTGTAAATTTAAATTGTACCAAAGGTATGCAGTGAAAAGTGAATTTCCCTGTTACTCTTCACTTCCAAGATGACAGCTTTTCTCTGGGAGGCAGCTGCTTTACCTGTTTCTAGTGTTTGCTTCAAGAGGTTGTCTAGGTTTATATTTGTATATTTATTCCTTTTTGTTTTTCACAAATGGTATGAAGCTTCCATATTAATGCCTTGTTTAAATGGCCGTTGACAACATACTGTCAAGTTTTTAAGATAACAGCTTTATTTATAATTCACACATCATACAGTTTACCCATTTAGAATGGACAGTTCAATGGTTTTTAGCATATTCACAGTTGTATAGCTATCACCACAGTTAATTTTAGAACATTTTCATCACCCTCTAAAGAAATCTACCTTCCCAATTTCCCCAGACCTAGGCAACCACCAATCTACTTTATGTCTCTACAGACTTGTGTATTCTGGATATTTAATATAAAATGGGATCATATAATATGTGGCCTCTTGTAACTGGTTTCTTTGACTTAGCAAAATGTTTTCCATATTGTCAATTTTAAGAGTGGTTTCTGCCGTTATGTAAAACAAGTAAAGTTAAGGGATCTTGGGGTCCTTTGTCATTTGGGGATTTATTAGTAAATTCTTAAATTTTAAATTTGCTATCAACATTGATAGGAATTTCTTCTTTTAAGTAGTTTGTAGCTTTAACTCTTTGATAAATGTTGTTGGGAAAATAGAATAATCAGACCCCATTGCCTTAGGTCCAGTTGGGGGTGGTGCGGCCCATTCTTTGTAAATGAGTTGTGTGTGGGTGGAGTTAGTGCGCCTGCCAGGTGCTGCCACCTTGGCTGGCATTGACTGCCTTGGGTGTCTGCCCCATGCAGCCATGTTCTCCATCCTGTGGCTCCAAGGACCTTTTTGCTGGTCACCTAGCTCATAGACCTGCATGTGAGAGGTCTGGTGATCCAGCCTGGCATGTGAGGGGTCTGGAGACCCAGCCTGGTGTGTGAAGGGTTTGTGACACAGTCTGGACAATGGGCTTGAGGGGTCTGTGAGCTCTAGACCCAGCTCTAGCTCTACAAGTATAGTGGGGTATAATGTAGGAAAAAACAATCTCAGGTTCTCCTACTACACTGCCACAACACAATCCAGAACACTTCTGTGACCTCTGGTCACTAAAATGTTTGGGAATTTCTCCGGATAAGCAACCAAACAATCAGGTCTATAATAGACACGAGCTGAGAGTCCTCCAGTTCAATTCACTCAGGTTCTCCTACTACACTGCCACAACACAATCCAGAACACTTCTGTGACCTCTGGTCACTAAAATGTTTGGGAATTTCTCCCGATAAGCAACCAAACAATCAGGTCTATAATAGACACGAGCTGAGAGTCCTCCAGTTCAATTCAATTCTGACACTGTCTACCTGGAGATAGCATCAGATCACAGGTTGGAGGCTCAGTGCCATAAGACTTCCCCACCCCCTACTCCCTTGCACTTCACATGCCAATAGTAAGAACAGTTTATGGCCTGTGTGTCAGACTTAGGCTATAAGTCAGGATTCCCATGTCCCCCTCCTGGGGTTCAATTAATTCATTAGAACAGCTCACAGAACTCAGGGAAACAATTACCTTTACTGGTTTATTGTAAGGGATATTACAAAGGATACCAATGAACAGTAGATGAAGAGATGGATACGGCTGGGAATGTGGGAAAGGACATAGAGCTTCCGTGCCCTCTCTGGTTATGCCACCCTGTAGGAATCTCCGTGTGTTCAGCTATCCGGAAGCTCTCAACCCAGTTCTTTTGGGTTTTTATGGAGGCTTCATTATATAGGCATGATTGATTAAATCAATGGCCATTGGTAATCAACTTAACCTTCAGCCCCTCCCCCTTCCCAGAGGTTGAGGGGTGGGGCTGAAAAGTCTCAACCCTCTAATCGTGCCTTGGTCTTTCGTGGGATTATCCTGAAGCTACTTATGGGCTGCCAGCCACCGGTCAACTCATTAGCATACGAAAGACACTTACTACTTTGGAGGTTCCAAGGATTTTAGGAGTTATATGCCAGGAAAGGGAGAAGACCAAATATATATTTCACAATATCACATGGGGGTCACATTTCAATTATGTAGAGTCCTTAACTAGTACCTGAACATGGTAGGGACACAGTTGTTTATTGACATCGTCCTTAAAATATACTGGAGAATACAGTAATTGAGTAGTGCTTCATTAATCTGATACTTATTTTGTGTTGCTTTTGTAAGCAATGGTGAACTATGACATATATATAGAAAAGGGCACAGAACGTATGTATTAGATGAGGAATAAGGACAAAGCAAACATCCTTGCACTCATCACCCAGGTCAAGAAATGGAACACCTCCAAGTCCTTCCCTGTGTCCTCTTGTTTTCCCTGGTAGGGTCATCACTTGCTTTCTAAAATTATTTCAGTACCTTATACATCCTAAACAATTCAGTTTAATTTTACTTGTTTTTGAACTTTATATGAATGTAATAATGCTGTATGTATTTTTTCTGTCTTATTTCTTTCAGCATTACCTATAAGATTTATCCATGTAGTTGCATGTAGAGTTTATCATTTTTTGCTTCATAGCACTATAGAAATATAATGTGAGCCATATATGTAACTTTACATTTTCTTGTAACTGCATTAAAAATAAAAGGAGAAAATTATTTGAGTAATATATTTCACTTAATCTAGTGTATCTAAAATACTGATTCAACATGTGATTGGTATAAGAAATGATTAATGAGAACTTCCAATCAAGATGGAGGAATAGATGGTCCCCAGGGTCACCCTCTCCCACAAATCAACCAATCTACAACTATTAAAAAGCAATGACAGCCAAGCTGGGCCCACTAGAGCTCAGGGGAAGAGGAGAAACCTACAGAGTTCATGAAGGCAGGAAAAGCCACAATTAAAGAAAGGACTGTCCTGACCACTTCAAGGGTGGCCCTGGTGAGCACAAGGAAAAAGCCACTGCTGTGCCCTTTGTATGAAGTTGCTTGGAGGCGGCAGGGGAGAAGAGGGCTTTGGTGGCCCCCAGGCCAGCAAGATGACTAACAGCGTTCCTGTGGACCCACCTAGGAGTGAGGGGCCACAGACAACTGAAAAAGGGAGCCACTCAGGCTAGTGGGTCATTGCAAGGAACCAGCACATGGCCCGTCCCATAGAAAGTGTTTGTAGTGCAGGTAGTTGGGGAGATGGCCCACTGGAGGAACACTGGGGCACAGCATGGACAGCTGATCTGCCCTCCAGTCAGCACAGGCCCACTCAGTAGAGACTGGTCGGGAATATAGAATTGCAGGGGGTGCAGTTTTCTGAAAAGACTTGGGCCTAAACCATCTACACAAGCCAGATGTACTGGACCTCATGAGACCTGGAAATGCTTACAGCGTCAACAGTTAAAACCTGAGCTGCACAAAGAGCCTTCCCCAGGGAATTAGCAGCAAAGCAGCAACTTAGCTCAACCACATAGTTCAAGTACTGGTTCCCACTGGAAGTTCCCCCAATTTAGAAGTAACCAAAGGGTAACAAATTAATACCAGTGCAGAGTTTAAGTGGTGGGAACAGCAAATAATCCAGCACAGAACTGAAAGAAAAATAAAAAGCCCATGGATCAGAGACAAAGTTCTGATATTAACTAGTAAAGGTCTAACACCACCAAACAACACCTAAAAAACCTAAAAGGACTGGAAGCCCAGCCCCCTGGGCTCCCAAGCCGGGGTGGGAGGGTTGAGGGCCTTAGCCAGCTCCCCAGTTTCCACTTCCAACCCAGCGAGACCATGAGCCACCACCATCGTAAGCACCCGGGCTCCCAAGCCAGGGTGGTTGAGGGCTGAGGGCCTCAACCACGCCCCACTGATATTTGCATCCAGCCCATCCAGGACCAAGCTGCCGTGGGAAGGCCCCTGGGCTCCCTTGCTGGAATGAGGGGGTGTCCCACGGGCCTTGACCATGTCCCCCCCCCTCCTTCCTCCTCCCACTGTATCCTCCTCCTGTTTCCCTTCTCTCCCTCCCATCCACAAAATCTTAGAATAATAAAAATAAATAAAAAATATAAGTAAAAAAATTTTTTTAAAGAAAAAAATGATTCATGAGATACTTTACATTATTTTTTCATACTATAATTTTGAAAGCCACTGTGTATTTTACACATTTAAGAGCACATCTCAGTTTGGACAAGCCACATTTCATGTGCTTCACAGACCCATGTGGCTGGTGGCTGCCACATGGCACAGCACAGCTCTGTAGCATTCCGTTGTATGGATACATCACAGTTACCTGTTCCACTGTAGGTGGACATTTGGACTGTTTCTTGCTTTGGATTATCATAAGCAATTCTGCTGTGCACTTTTACACTGTTGATAGTATGATTGGTACAGTCACTTTGGAAAACAGTTTGACATTGTCTAGTAGAGCTGAAGATAAAAAAATTTGTGATCCAGAAATTCCATTCCTGGGTATAACATCCTAGAAAAATAAGTGCTTTTGTGTATCAGAATACATGTTCAAGGATATTCAAAGCTACATCGTTCACAGTACCCCCAAACAGAGACAACCCAAATGTCTGAGTGGGTTGGGTTGTAGAAATTTTATGCTTGACATTTTCAAAGAGCAGCTTATCAGTGTTTTCTGTAGTTTCCCTGTTTCTTTTTTGTTTTCTTTCTCTCAAATAATTTCTTTGAATTCTCGTGGTCAGCATAGTAAGACATCTTGCTTGGGAGTGAGGAAGGTGGTGTGTAGAAATGATAGCAGAAACAGAAGGGGCTGGGGTCAGTTTAGGAATTGGATTTTGCTTCCCCGGGCCCATAGTTCTTAGATTCAGTGTGGCCACACATCAGTGTGTCTTGTCACAGCCTATTTATGATTAAATTATTGGGATTTGCAAAGTGTTTTTTTATAAAGGAGATTCAAGATCCCAGTTACCCTGATGAGTTCTCATCACATATTTGGTTTACTTTGTACTTCTTGCCATAACTGTAACTATAGATCATGTTGTGATTTGCTTAATATCTTACTCCCTTGACAGAGACTAAACTTTGGAGTGAGACTGTCCTGTTTATTGTCACATTCCTACTATCTAGCATAGTAGAACCCAGCACACGTCAGCTTGGCAACTCCAGTAAATAGCTGTCAGATGAATGAATGAATGAATGACTGTGCTTTCTTTTTTTTTTTTTTTTTTCCGTGTCCGGCAACGGATCACAACCCTCAGTGTCACCCCCGTACCGGACCGGGGACCGGCAATGGGATCGCAACCCTCGGTGTTGCCCCCGCGCCTCGCTCAGCCAGTGAGCGGGAACCGGTCCGCATGTGGGATCCGAACCCTTGGGCGGGAGCACCGCCACGCTTCCCAAGCGGCGCACTATCCAGTGCGCCACCAGGCCGGCCCCTGACTGTGCTTTCTTAAGTAAGACAGCGATGCTTCCAGGAATTGCACATGACTCTGGATAGGCCAGTGTAGACATTTTGTCTGAATGCAATGGTCTGGTGACACATAGGCAAAAAGATTGACACCATTGTTCTAAAACATGGCTCCCATTTCCACAGATTAAGATTTAACTGGTATGGTGTGTTCCATCTTAAGAATATTAGACATTTCCCAGGTCATACTAATATGGAGCAGATTTTGAGAACCTTTGCTCCATAACATACCAGATGAGTCATTCTGAAAGTATGTTTCTAAGACCAGCAGCATCAGCATTATCTAAAAACTTGTCCTACCCCAGACCTGCAGAATCAGCAGCTCTGGAGCTGAGGGTCTATCTGTTTTAACACACTCTCCAGGTGATTCCGATGCACAGATACCTTTTCTGTTCACTGGGGCAGTAATTACGGTTTCATTTACCAGTGGTTTGTTTAAATTATTCCAAGTACTTTATACATTCTTTCTGTTTACCACCAAAAAGTGCTAACTTGTAATTGTTTTCATGTGCATTTCAGCAAACCAAATCATTATGCACCAAGCAATGACGTATATGGAGGAGAAATGCATGTTCGACCAATGCTGTCTCAGCCTGCATATTCTTTCTACCCAGAAGATGAAATTCTTCACTTCTACAAATGGACCTCTCCACCAGGAGTGATTCGGATTCTGTCTATGATCATTATTGTGATGTGCATTGCCATATTTGCCTGTGTCGCCTCCACACTTGCCTGGGACAGAACCTATGGAACTACTTACCTGGGAAGTGGCTTTGGTAGCTATGGCTATGGCTATGGCTACGGCTATGGCTATGGTTATGGCTATGGAGGAGGCTACACGGATCCAAGAGCAGCAAAGGGCTTCATGTTGTCCATGGCTGCGTTTTGTTTTATTGCCACATTGGTGATATTTGTTACCAGCGTTATAAGATCTGAAATGTCCAGAACAAGAAGATACTACTTGGTTGTGATAATAGTGAGTGCAATCCTGGGCATCATGACGTTTATTGCCACAATTGTCTATATAATGGGAGTCAACCCAACTGCTCAGGCTTCAGGATCTGTATACGGTTCTCAAATATATGCTCTCTGCAACCAGTTCTATACATCTACAACTACTGGACTGTATGTGGATCAGTATTTGTACCACTACTGTGTGGTGGATCCCCAGGAGGTATGAGTAGTGTTTTAGTTTTTTCTCCCCTCCTTAGGTTATAGGCTCTCAACTTGGAATATGTATTAGAATCACTCTGAGAACTTCAAAATATTGACGTTAAGGCCCTACTTTTAATTAAATCAGAATCTAGGGTAGGGGCTGGGTGTCATTATTAAGATATAATTAACACACCATATAATTCACCAATTTAAAGAACAGTTCAGTGGTTTTTAGTATAGTCACAGAATTGTGCGACCATCACCACAATCAATTTGAGAACATTTTCACTATCCCAAAAGAAACAGTTGCTCCATATTTCCCTAACCCTCCCTAGCCCTAGGCAACCACTAATCCTACCTCTATAGATTTGCTTATTCTATGGGTATTTCATACAAACAGAATCACACAATATGCTCTCTTTTGTGATTGGCTTCTTTCCACTTAGCATAATGTTTAAGGTTTATACAAGTTACAGCATGTGCCAGTCCTTCATTTTTATTGCTAATATTCCACCGTATGGATGTACCACATTATATTTATCCATTAGTTGATGGACATTTGAACTGTTTCCACATTGGCTATTACGAAGATGCTATGAACATTTGTGTACAATTTTTTTTGTGAACCTCTGTTTTAATATCTCTTGAGTTGGGTATATTCCATCTAGGGGTAGAATTGCTGGGTTATATGGTGACTCTTTTTAACGTTTTGAGGAACTGCCAGACTTTTCCAAAGAGTTTGCACCATTTTTCATTCCTACCAGAAATGTATAAGGGTTCTAATTTCTCCACATCTTCACCAATCCTTGTTATTGTCCATCTGTTTGATTCTAGCCATGCGAAAGGGTGTGAAGTGGTTTTGATTTGCATTTCCTTGATAGCTAATGATGTTGAGCATCTTTTCATGTAGTTACTGGCCCTTTCTTTACCTTCTTTGGAGAAATGATAATTTGCCTATTTTTTAATTGGGCTATTTTTCTTTTTATTATTGAGTTGTAAGAGTTCTTTATATATACTCATACTATGGATACAAGTCCCTTCTTAGATAAATGATTTGCAAATATTTTCTCTTTTGTCATTTGCTTTTCACTTTCTTGATGGTGTCCTTTTCATAAAGGTTTTTAGTTTAGATGTTCAGTTTATTTAATTTTTTGTTGCTTGTGCTTTTGGTGTCATATTTAAGAATGTTTTGCCTCATTCAAGGTCAGAAAGATTTCCTCCTATGTTTTCTTCTAAGAAGTTTTATAATTTTAGCTCTTACAGTTAGGTCTATGATCCATTTGAGTTAATTTTGGACAAGGTGCAAAGAGGGAGTCCACAAATGTGAACATTTATTTCTGGACTCTCAGTTCTATTCCACTAATTTATATTTCTATTCTTATGCCAGGACCACACTATCTTCATTACTGTAGCTTTGTAGTGTTTGAAATTGTGGAGTGGGAGTACGCCAGCTTTGTTCTTAAAGATTGTTTTGGCTAGATTCTGGGTTCCTTGCATTTCTGTATGAATTTTAGGACCAGCTTGTCAATTTCTGCAAAAAAGCCAGCTAGGACTTCGAAGGGTTGCATTGAATCTGTAGATCAATTGGAGGAGTATTGTCATCTTTACAATGATGTGTTCTGATCAATGAACATAGGATGTCATTAGATTTATGTAGGTTGTCTTTAAGTCAATATTTAAAAAAAATCTATCCAGGTGATTCAAATGTGCAGGTGAGGTTGTAATCCTGTCTTCAGTAACCATGAGTCATTTTAATTATATTAACACCCGAAATGTTTCTGAGTTACTCATTTTTTTCCCCTTGTTTTTGTTTGTTTATTTGTTTTTCTTTTTTCATCCTTACACTGACTCAGGAATTCCCATTCTTTTACCTGAATGAGGCACTCTTTCAGGGTTAGACCTTCTCCAGTTAACTGTCTACCATTAGTTTGAAGACTGAATGTTTTCCCTGCAGATGTCGGTTTTCAGTGTTTGTTGTTACCATTCACAGGTATCCAGTGGTAAAAAGGGTTGGTACTCCTATCTTCCACATCCTCCACTCCTCTTAGTCCTCTGACTACTTGCAATCTGTATTCTTTGAAAAAGAATGTCACTGTCAGACAGCCAGGAGAGCCTCCTGTTACTCATTTGTAGACATCCAGGACAGAGGCCTGGTCCCTGCCTCCGCTTCAAGTGTCTCCCAGGCCAGTGTACTGCTTATTATATCTATCAGACACACTGGGAGAACTGTCAAGAGTGGGAAGTTTCTTTTTCACAGGGCCCTTTCTGATAAGTACACAAGACTACAAAACAGAGAAACTTGCCAGACTAAATGAATCATTAATTTACTTGCTCTAATTTATAGCTTGGTTACATCCATGTCTTCGTTTATGGTAAGACAGATCCTCTGTGGACTGAAATTTACATTCAGTGTAAAAGATTTGTCCAACACATGTTATGAATAAGATTATAAGTGTGATTGGGTATTTTAAAGCAACTTCTGAGAACGACATTTTTCAAGCCCTTCAGAGGTATACCAATGATTGAATTAATTTACTGCTCATTCTTATCTGTTTATAAAGTGCACAAGCTTCGAACTAGTTTTCTAAAGCTCTGAAATGGAGTGATGATAATACCTAACTTTAAGCATGTTCTTAGGATTGAATCAATTAGTGTATGTATGTGTGTATGTGTGTGTGTTCTGCTGGCCTTAGTCCAGTTGGTATGGATTAGGTTTTATGATATATCTACAGTGTAACTTTTTGCTTCAGTTTTTTTGTTTGTTTGTTTAAAAAAGATGACTGGTAAGGGGATCTTAACCCTTGACTTGGTGTTGTCAGCACCACGCTCTCCGAAGTGAGCTAACCGACCATCCCTATATAGGGATCTGAACCCGCGGCCTTGATGTTATCAGCACTGCACTCTCCCAAGTGAGCCCCGGGCCGGCCCTTTGCTTCAGTTTTATATCAGTTAAACCACAGATATTTAGTAGGGCCTTATGGGTTTTAATAATTTGTAGAGGGATTTGGGAATTCGATTAAGTAAGCAATTAATCTAATTATGCCAATATCTTTGATCCCTTTTTAGGCCATTGCCATTGTTCTGGGATTCCTGATTATTCTGGCTTTTGCTTTAATAATTTTCTATGCTGTGAAAACTCGAAGAAAGATGGACCGGTATGATAAGTCCAATATTTTGTGGGACAAAGAACACATTTATGATGAGCAGCCCCCTAATGTCGAAGAATGGGTAAGTATAAAAAAAAAATAAAACCTTCAATCTTTTATTAAAAACCCCAGGTTTCTGCTGCTAAATTTTTAGTGCTTTGTTCAACTTTGTTCTTAGGATTATTGTTTGTGTGTGTTGCTAAGTTGTTGCTTTGATTTTTACTTAGAATCTTAAGAAGGTGGAATAAGTGGAAATTATTTTACTACAAGGTAAAATGGATTTAGTGTATTTCCTTGAAAAGAAATGGTTTCTTAAAGGGATCATGCAGAAAGAACTTGGCCTTTGCAAAACAACTCCTTCCTTCCACTCCGTTTTATTTTGCTGCTCACCATTTCAGAGGAAACACCATTGCCCAGGGTGTTGTCTTGGGTCAAGATTGGCAAGGGTGTTTTTGGAATGGTGGCAGGTGGCAGGTCTTTAAACTTTTTACATGGATAACAACGTGGCAAACCACAGTGACTAATTCTGTACTAATATTTATGTAAGAAATACTTTAGTGAGGTAAAGAGAGATTAGGGAAACTTGCTTTTTTGTATGTATTAATCTTACCAGGCTTCCTATATCATGTGATGTGCTGAAAGCCCGGAAAGTCCCTCTCTCTAAAAATCTCTCTCAAATGAATGTTACTAAACTGTCTTTAGAGATGTTTGGAGTGAGACTTTCTCAGAACTCCTATGTGGGAATGCTGTTAGAAGCAACCTCAGAAACTGCCATCACAGGTTTCTTTGACCAGATTGATTTCTTGCCATGAAGGTTAGTTGAGAATCCTGGACACTGGCTCTAGGATAGCTTGGTTTTGGCCAGTGGGAGTGGGATGGGGAGGGTTTATGATGGATGCTGCTGGGCAGGTCTAGGGTAATAACATAGGTAATCCTGAAGGCTCATTTAGCTCTATCATCCTATAGGTCTAATTATTTTATTTATTTATTTATTTATTTATTTTTAAGGAAATATAGAAACATAGGTGAAATTTTTTCTACTTAGTTAAGAAGCAAAAACAAAGCAGTCTTAGGAAAGCCAGAAAGGGTGTGGCATGTGTTTACCACTGAGACAATAGTTCCTATGTCCCTGTTCCTAGTCCATTTTCCCCCTATAAAATGTGAAGGTGTTAGGGAGTGCTTTTATTCGACCTTTAGGACTACCTCTAGATGGAATAGGACAGTCTATTGTGAACTATGAAGTAAATGTTTCACTGAGAGTTTCTGGGTGTGTCAGTTTTCACTGACTGTTGGATTTGTTTACTTAAGGTTTCAGGAGGCTTTAAAAAAAACCCACCAACTCAAGGGAAACTAATGCCAGTAAATATTAGAGTCCCAGTGAACTTTGGCCTCTCATCTGATATTACTGTCAGTGAAGGGTTAGTGAGTTCTGGGTGCTTTTGATAATTAGGCAAAAGATAGCCATAGTAACTTGGGAGTGATGATGATGATGAAGGTGAAAGGACTATTTAACTTTTAAAAACACATTATTTTTATAAAACTTCCTCCCTGAATCCCTGGAAATTTGGTAGCCCATGTGTTGTTTCACATGAGCTTCATTGTTTCTCTCTAATAACAAATATTTTTGTCCTATGAAATTTAAAGAGTCATCTGTTGAACAGCATATGTATGATTTTGCCTAAACTAATATTTTATGTGATACTTAAGAACACGTAAATTCCTCCTTTCTCTTCTTCTTCCCTACAGTTTCCCCAAGTAATATGCCTAATAAAGGCTATTTGATACAAGTTATTTGGAGGTGGTTTTAGCCACAGGTATTTGGCTTGTCCTTCTATTCTCTCCTTAACTGCCCAAGATTGTGTTGCTGAACTCAATACCACATTCTCATTTAAGTTCGACAACCAGATGCAGCCCATTTCTGTTGTTTATCTGCTCTTACCCATCTTTCTGCTTGAATGGGTTTCCCTCTGATAATGCAGCGGCTGCTGGAATTGAGTGACCCTGCATCTCTAGTGCCCAAAAGTGGAGTAGATAAGAGATTTTTCTTCCTTTTGGTCATTAGAAATTAATATCATCAAAATACTCTCCACTTAAAATAACGAAGAGAATCTAGAATAAACTACTTGTTTTGGGTAAAGATTAAAATTTGGCTTCTGATTGTGGAGAGCTAAGACAAGGTACTCCCTATAGATCTTAATGGTTGGGGGTAAAATAAAAACCTACTAAAGTAACAGTTAGCCACTCAGTATTAGTTTATTTCTTCCCTACAAATTGGAGTAGGTCTAGAAATTTATTTTTTAAAATCTTACTGCCTTTCTTCTTGGATTTTTAACATCCTTAGGGTCATTACCTCCAGAGCAAAGGCAAGTAAAAACTGAGCCTTCGGAGTTTTAAACAGGTTTTAGTTCTTCTATATTATCTGTGAGAAAACTTGTAATTTTCTAGTTTCTTGTCCCTGTATCCCCAACACAGTAGTTTCTCTTAAATATTTTAGGTTTTTTTTCCCTTCCCTTTCTGGATATCTTGTTCTTTATAAAATAAATAGGCTGTGTTTACACAGTTTGGTTGTTAACCCGGCCGTTTATAGTCACTCACTCAAGGGTGTACCAAGGTTGTCGTATTTTAAATGTTTTAAGGTTCTTTTAATTAAATTTACAGATCTTTTTTTGTTGTTGTTACAATCTCCAACCCCAGATCTAATTGCTGTTTTTTTCTGAATTAAAAATATGTATCTGATTTTTTTTTTTTTTTTTAAAGATGACCGGTAAGGGGATCTTAATTAACCCTTGGCTTGGTGTTGTCAGCACCACACTCTCCCAAGTGAGCGAACCGGCCATCCCTATATAGGACTCGAACCCATGGCCTTGGTGTTACCAGCACTGCACTCTCCCGAGTGAGCCACAAGCCAGCCCTTGTATCTGATTTTAAGTGTAGAGAATTTTGAAAATATAGTGAAGTATAAAGAAAATTCTACCACTTTCAGTTACCACTTTGGTGTATTTTCTTTTTTTTTTTTTTTCAAAAGATGACCGGTAAGGGGATCTTAACCCTTGCCTTGGTGTTGTCAGCACCACGCTCAGCCAGTGAGCGAACCGGCCATCCCTATATGGGATCCGAACCCGCGGCCTTGGTGTTACTAGCACCGCACTCTCCCGAGTGAGCCACGGGCCGGCCCCCACTTTGGTGTATTTTCTTTAATTTTTTTTCTCTTACTACTTCTTATTCTAAATCAGAAGTATGCTCATATTCCTATCAGTATAAAATCCTACCTTTTTTGACTTTTTTTTTTCCATATTGTAGACATTTTACCATTGTATTCCTCAAAAACATTTTTGATATTGCTAATATTTTGGAGTATAATTATATATATCTAGACATGCACAGAGTAAAGTACATCAAGTGCACTAATTTCATTGTACAGCTAGGTGAATTTTCACGCATATATACCCATCACCCACCCAGATCAAGATATAGAACAGTCCATTGTCCAAGGGTTCCTTGTCCTCTTCTCAGTCAGTATCCTCAGAGGGTGTAACTCTTATTTCTATCACATCAGTTAGTTTTGCCTTAATTTCTGTTCTTAAACAGGAATTATGTACTGTGTGCTTTTTTGTGTGTCCACTCAAGATAGTGTCTATGAGATTCATTTGTTGCATCTATCAGTATGACACTGGGTTCTTATTTTTATTTTTTGACAAGATAAAAGCTTTCCTGATTATCCCTTTTGAAAAAGCTGTGGTCAGTATTAAAACAAAAAAGGTTTTTAGGGAAATTGTTCCTTGCTATAGTTGTGTTACCATTTGACCATTTCTGGGTGTCTTTCCCCTCCCTCTGCCATTCCCATCCATACGCTTCTTAGTTTCTTTTCTTTTTTTTTTTTTTTTTTAAAGGATGACCGGTAAGGGGATCTCAACCCTTGGCTTGGTGTTGTCAGCACCACGCTCAGCCAGTGAGCAAACCGGCCATCCCTATATAGGATCCGAACCCGTGGCCTTGGTGTTATCAGCACCGCACTCTACCGAGTGAGCCACGGGCCGGCCCGCTTCTTAGTTTCTTTTCTTTTTTTTTTTTTTTTAAAGGATGACCGGTAAGGGGATCTCAACCCTTGGCTTGGTGTTGTCAGCACCACGCTCAGCCAGTGAGCAAACCGGCCATCCCTATATAGGATCCGAACCCGTGGCCTTGGTGTTATCAGCACCGCACTCTACCGAGTGAGCCACGGGCCGGCCCGCTTCTTAGTTTCTTATTATTGCTTTCATTGTTTTATTTTGTGAAATAAAACCAAAGAAAGATCGATTTCCTTTAAAAAAAACCAAAACACAAAAGTTCAACTTCTGATCTCACCATTCTGCCTGTACCTACCCTTTTTCCTTTACACTGTCACTCTGGTGATCTTGCTTTACCACTCCCTGGAGAACTGCTGGTGGTATGGATGTACCAAGGTTTATGTAACCAGTCCCTTGTTGATTTGCTGTTTTGTTGTTTGGCCGCTGGCTGGTATGGGGGTCCGAACCCTTGACCTTGATGTTGTAACACCGTGCTCTAACCAATACATTTGCTGATTAATATTACAAACAATGAAAGGATATAAAAAAAAATTTTATATGCCTTGTATATATGTCTATGCATGTATTCTTCTATAAGACGGACTCTCCACAGTAGTATTACTGGGTCAAAGGGTATATGTGTCTGTAACTTTGATGGATTTTGAAAAATTGCCCTTCATACGCATTGTACTGATTTATACAACCAGCAGCAATGAATGAAATTCTGTTTCTACACACTGTTGCTAATAGTATTCCATTATAGAGAGGTGTTTGAACAACCCCTATGGTTGCGTGTTAGGTTTTTTCAAATTTTGACTCTGAAATAATGGCTTTTGTTTGTGTTGTTCTGCAAAAAGTTCTTAATATAAAACTAATACATGTTCATAACAAAATGCAAATAATGTAGTCAAAAATTTAAAAAACGAACTTGTCCTGCCTCTCCCCTCTTCCTCAATTTCCCAGTGTGGCCACTTAATAACTTTTTAACAGGTAGGTTTATATCTTTTTAGGTTTTTTGTATTCTGAAACCGTTATTGTCCTCATACTTTCTAAGACACACTCCTTTGGTGCTCCAATTCAATTTTTCTGAAAATAGGTATTTATTGGGGTAGTGTGAATGCTGCTCCTCACCCCCATCTTAGACTCCTTGTGTACAATCACAGACACAAATTTGATACAGCAGAGCGGGTGTGGACTAGAGCCAAACTGCCTGCGTATTAATCCAGCCCCACCAGTGACTTTTTCTGAGTGAGACCTGGCATGTTATCATGTGTTTTCTCTTCTGCTTTTTACCTTTTGGCAATTGCTGAGGTGGCATAACTCAACAGTTTCTCTGATACTCTTGATACCTGTAAGAGTTTTGATATGGGGTAAAGGTCACCTTTTATGAGGCATAGTTCTGAAGTGGTGTAGTCTATTGCATGATCCTTAGTGTACTTTCACAAATGACTAACCCATGATAGATAAGACAAGCCAAAGTGCCGTCCCCAATTTAATTAGGAAATATGTGTTTCTTCCCTTTTCCATTGTCTTGATTGTTTGACAGAAATGCTTTTCAGTGCTGAAAATCCACTGATGGTTCCATTGCGATAAAAGTAGATATACTCAAATGTTCTTCTCATGTTGAATGAACCTCCTCATTGCTCTCGGTTATTTTACTACACACAGGCCAGAAAACCAGCACTACTGGGTTTGTCCATCATTGTAGGCAGAGGAGACCCTTCACTTGTAGGTTTCAGTTCTTAGATAAATAGCTTAACGGGATTGTTAGTGCTCCGCTTCCTTCCACTCTTGATGTATAATGTTGGTTTCTCTACTTCTAATAGAAGCAGTAATGTTAGGGAGTTGGAATACCAGGGTTTGAGTTTTAGCTTCACTGCTTTTGTTGTGACTTTAGACAAATCAGTTCTGTTATTTTTAACCAATATGTATGTCAAGTAGGTCTGGTTTGGAGAGGGTGCCTAGTGTAGGGGCAATAGCACTGGATCCTAAAGCTCTGGGTTCAAGTACTGCTTCTACCACTCTTTGGCAAGCAAATTAACCCCTCTGAACCACAGTTTCCTTGTCTATAAAATTGGTCAGTGCTATTTGTCTGCCTCTCAAGATTGATGTGAGATGCATATGAGAAAAGTGGTTGAGACCAGTGAAGGTGTGGTTGTCTACCTGACAGGGATATCGAAAGGAAAACAGCTGACTGTACAGATAAGAATTTTGACGTTGTTGCATAAATTAGCATTCTTCTAGTTTCAGATGATAAAAACATGGCTTAAATTTGTTTAGGTAAAAAGAGGAATTTTTCTGCAAGATTTTGGGTGTTGAGAAAGAAAAGTAGCCTAGAGCAGTCTAAGGAATCTGCTAGCCTTATCAGGCCCAGAGAGAAATGAGCATGGGGCTTCAGTCACATTCCTTTCACCCATGTCCAGGGTAATTGCTAAATTGCATGTTTGAACAAAAGTATTCACAACCAATGGGTACAAATTACCGAAATGTTACCACAAGTCATACATCATGACCCTCACTCTTTCTTTGTTGCAATGTTCCTGGAATTTATGATGCAAAGAGCAATGTGTAGCTAATCAGAAACTTGTGTTGTTTTAATGAACTGCATTCAGGACAACTTGAGTCTGTGACTCCTGGGCTGTAGACTTCAACTTTGGCCCAAATAAACTCCTTGCTTTATATATTTTTGCCTCAGTTTCTTCTTTTAGGTTAACAATGGTAACTAATGAAATCTTAGAAAGAGTTGAAACAACTTAGCCTCAGAGTGCAGGGAGGTGACTGTGTATCAGGAAAAACTAAAATCAGGGACTTACAGGCCCTTGGGACTTGCTTTCTCTTCTTGACTTCATTCTGCCTTTCATTTTCTTTCAGGGAAGACAGGCAGAAAGCAACCACTTAGAGCTCATGAGTTTTTCACATTAGTGCTTCATCTAAAAATGGCCTGGGAAGGGACCCTGACTGAGTCAGCTTGGGTCTGATGACCATCCTTACACTAACCCTCTGTGGTCAGGGTCCCTCTCACGTAATATGGCATGTGGCATTCCCACAGTTACTCTGTGGAATGCGGAGATGGTTTCTAGAGAAAAGGGTGCTTTGTAGACAATATGTACTATATAATATGTTGCGTGAGTTAATTGTGATTGCCCCTTGTTTTTGATGTCTGTGGTCATCTCACCAGGTTTAAATTCAAGGTATGATTTGAGTAGCTTAGAATGAATTTCGAATGTGTCTGCTGGCCTCTTCCATTGTGGATGCCACGTTGCTCAGATCCCTTTCTTCCCCTGTCTGAGCTGGGCTTCTCACAAGGGCTGGGGACTGTGGTTCAAAGAGTTGTGTCCTGCCAGCACGATGAGAATGCCACTGGTGCCAGAGCCGAGTTGGGAGGCACTAGCAGTCTTTAGTCCACAAGATGAGTATTTCTTTTTTTTTTGTCTTTTGTCTTTTTTCCGTGTTTGGCAACGGATCGCAACCCTCAGTGTTGCCCCCGTACCGGACCGGGACCGGCCACGGGATCGCAAACCTCGGTGTTGCTCCCGCACCTCGCTCAGCCAGTGAGCGGGAACCGGTCTGTATGTGGGATCCGAACCCTCA